>NC_091989.1:152347915-152412513 GCF_044704955.1 Pristiophorus japonicus
CTTCTTTTTCTTCTCCCTCCTGTTACTCCTCCTTCTCCCTTTCTCGTACTCCTCTCCTCCCTCCTTCACGATGATCTCCCTACTCTCCTGCCCCTTCTGCTCCCCAGTCTCCCCTCACGCCTGCACCTTAACTATAAAATGCAAATTTTACAAATGGAAAATCTCTTTAGCTAAAGGCACCAAATATTTATTACGTGCAAATGTACTTATGGATAGTTATGTGTATAAATGCTTTATAGAAGAAGAAGTGACATTGTGAGTTTTGTTAGACATCCAAACCTTACAATAGGTATTAAATAACTTGACACAAATCATAGATCTTTATCAGTTTATTGTTTTGAAATCAGGAGTTTCTATGGCTGAGGAAATGCAGCATCCGATGGAACCGATTGGGGTGCTGACAGGTGCTCTCGAAGAGCTGAGGAAAGTGGCTGCTGATCCAAGCAATGGTGACGGTAGGAATGACCTGATGGTGAATGACCATGGTTGTGAATACTAAGATTGAGAAACTAGATGAACTCAGTGGGGGCAATCTTTAAGATCCTAAGCCTGTGTGCATCATCATCATAGGCAGTCCCTCGAAGCGAGGATGACTTGCTTCCACGCCAAAAAGGGATGAGTTCACAGGTGTTTCAATGAAGGGCCTAATATTCCAGATCCCAAACTACATGTTGAAGGGTGGAAGATGCCTGTGCGTGGATTTTTTTAACGTGCGGTGTCCGTTGCACACCAACCACCACACGGGCTTGACAGAGCTAGGTCTTGGTCCAGTGGCAAGGATTACCCAAGACGACTGGAGACCTGCTCTGTTGCACGGGCCTACTGCGCACACATATCGCAGTGTGGGCTGGGCCCCCTCCTCTGCTGGCCGCGAACTCGCGCCTCTCCCGGGTCCCGATCATATCCCTCTACATTCTCTCGCCGCTCCTTCGCCCCGACCTCGCCGCCCCTGCTGTACCTGCCCCGCTCCAATCACCGACCTGGACCTTGATGACTTCCCTCTTCGTTGTCGGTGCCCTCCTGCACCAGCTCGCGCTGTACCCTGCCATGGTATGCTGCCCATGGCCGCCACTCACCGTTCCTTTTATGGCCCCGACCTGCCGCTGATGGTCTCTCTACTCTACTCCACTCCACTCCACTCCAATGATGTCCCTTGTAGGGGGTTGGAAGAACGTCATCTGTCTTTCCTGAGTTTCCTCTCTCCTCTCCGATACCCCCACAGCCTCTCTCGCGGCCCCAAGCCCCTCCGACTCACGGCCCCAAGGCCTGTGTGCACCAGTTCTGGCGAATAACATCTGTAATTTTATGAGGGCACTGGATGAGCATTCAGCAACAAAATAAGTTGAGGGATAAAGGTAGCAAATTGTGTAACTCTGGGATCGGCTAGATGGACTGAAATGGTCTTTTCCGGTCCTATATGTTCCTAGATATTGTCTCCATTCTTTCAGTATGCCCCTCAACAATTTTGGACTGCACTTTAACACGGTGGGAAGGTTTGTGTGTTTCCTTGACCTTGAGAGCTATGCTGGCAGGAATATTACTCGAGGGAGGACCACCCAGGCCAGACAGGTTGAAAGGTAGGAGCAGTCCACGGATCTTCCTGGTAGGGCCTTGTGAGTTAGGGAAACGAGTTGTTCATGTAACACATGCCTTTCATTACCGAGACAACACAGACAAGTTGAGTATGTTACTGATGTAAGGCAAGACGATAAAGAAAGAACTTGCATTTATATAGCGCCTTTCACGACCTCAGGATATCCCAAAGTGCTTTACAGTCAATGAAGTACTTTTGAAGTGTAGTCACAGTTGTGATGTAGGAAACGCAGCAGCCAACTGCGCACAGCAAGCTCCCACAAACAGCAGCGCGATAATGACCAGATAACAATGTTGCCTCGTACTTTGTTTTGGGGGCGTGGCCCCTTTAAAGGACTGTGCGGCCATTCAAATTTCCACACATGCAGATGTTCCAAAAGCCGGGTCCTCTAGAAAACTGCGCAGCCGCACAGCTTAATGGGAACATTGCCAGATAATCTTTTTTAAAGTGATGCCGTTGAATGATTAAATATTGGCCAGGACACTGGGGATAACTCCCCAGCTCTTCTTCAAAATACTGCCATGGGATCTTTTACATCCACCTGGGGGGACAGACGTCTCATCCAAAAGGCGGCACTTCTGACAATGCAGCACTCCCTCAGTACCGGAGCGTCTGCCTAGATTTTTGAGCTCAAGTCCCTGGAGTGAGACTTGAACCCACAGCCTTCTGACTCGGATGTGTGAGTGCTACCCACTGAATCATGCCTGACACTGTGGAGTCAGATATCTTGCTCTGGACAGGCAGCACTGGAATTTATATTCGCATACACGGGAGGCCATTTTCCCAGGACAGAGGTATTTAAAAAAAAATCTGATATAAAAAGCATTCCCATATTATATCTCTCATATTACTATTAATTATGTAGGATAGATCGTAGGTTATTTAAATTGTATGAAATTAGATCCTCTTTTTTTTTAGTGTTTCTTCACTTAATTTGAAAGTAGAGTGATGTGTGGATTTGTTTGTGGTAATTATATGAATTCTCTTCTAGTTGTTTGTGCTCAGATTGCTATAATCTCTGGTCAACTGAAAACTATGCTCGCCGATGCTGACGATTGCACTGCAATGGATAAACCAATCCGATTAGACACTGCTGAGCCAAAACTGGGTCCTCGAGAGTCGGAGGTGAGTGTTCTTTTGGACCTGATATTGAATGAATGGTTGAAGAGACTTTCTAAGGTTCATACAGTTATCCAGTATTTGTATACCAACCTAGATGGGTGTGTGTACACGATGTGGGTGTGCACACTTGTGGACAAGGCGTGTGTGAGAGAAATATTTTGTTTAAGGTTGCATTTTGTGTGATGATGTAGATTATTGTACAAATTTGCTATCTGGTTGTTCCATTTGTATAAATAAGTGTGATATTATCACCATTTTCCTGTACTCTACTCTGTGCCCTGAACAGCTTCAATCCATATTTAGCAGCATATGAACAGTTACAGAGTCAGTATGATTTTCCTTGTCTGTGACTCATCGCTGTAAAAATAAAAATATTTTGAAAATAGCTGTTTCGGAAGAACTGGAAATGGAGGCAGGGATTAACACACTTCCCCCACACCTAACATAACATTAAAATAACCTGCCTCTTCATCTTGTTTGCTACTTTCAGCAAGCTTTTGGTAAAGTTCAACAGATGTTGAAACGGGTCACAAACTACCCATCTACTTCCAAACGCTGCCAATTTTTTCCCATTTCTTCTTTCAACGCACTGCTGCCATCTGAAGTGAGAGCTGGACCTGTTTCTGGCTGGGGCAGATATCTTGTACAAGAGGTAATCAGGGCCAGAGTGGTCTCCTGGACATGTTTTTGGTCACCTAAGGGGGTCAGAGTGCAACTTTCCAGATTCTCCCCATCCCAATTGGCCTGGGTGTTCATCTGTTTTTTTGCCTCTTCCAGGAAATTTCATGGCTTCCTGTTGGCAGGCTGTAAGTAGTGGGGTGTCGCAAGGATCAGTGCTTGGGCCTCAGCTATTAACAATCTACATTAATGACTTGTATGAAGGGACTGAGTGCAATGTATCCAGGTTTGCTGATACAACGCTTGGTGGGAAAGTAAGCTGTGAGGAGGACATAAAGAGCCTGCAAAGGGATATGGACAGGTTAAGTGAGTGGGCAATAAGGTGACAGATGGAGTATATTGTGGGGAAATGTGAGGTTATTCACTTTGGTAGGAAGAATAGAAAAACAGAATATATTTTAAATTATTGCAAGGGGTTGGAATACAAGAGTAAGGAAGTCTTACAGGGCTTTGGTTAGACCATACTTGGAGTATCGTGCACAATTTTGGTCTCCTTATCTGAAGAAGGACTTGCTTGCGTTGTAACAAAGGTTCACTAGATTGATTTCTGGGGTGAGAGGATTGTCCTATGAAGAGAGTTTGAATAGATTGGGTCTATACTCTCGAGTTTAGAAGAATGTGAGGTGATCTCATTGAAACATATAAGATTCTGAGGGGGATTGACAAGATAAATGCTGAGAGATTGTTTCCCCTGGCTGGAGAGTCTAGAACTAGGGGGCATAATCTCAGGATAAGGGGCTGGCCTTTTAAGACTGAGATGAGGAGGAATTTCTTCACTCAGACGGTTGTAAATCTTTGGAATTCTCTACCTCAAAGGGCTGTGGATGCTCAGTTGTTGAGTATATTCAAGGCTGAGCTGGATAGATTTTTGGACTCTAGGGAAATGAAGGGATCTGGGTATTGGACGGGAAAGTGGAGTTGAGGTCGAAGACCAGCCATGATATTATTGAATGGCAGAACAGGCTCAAGGGGCTGTATGGCCTACTTCTGCTCCTAATTAAACATAGAAAATAGGTGGAGGAGTAGGCCATGCGGCCCTTCGAGCCTGCACCACCATTCAATAAGATCATGGCTGATCATTCACCTCAGTACCCCTTTCCTGCTTTCTCTCCATACCACTTGATCCCTTTAGTCGTAAGGGCCATATCGAACTCCCTCTTGAATATATCTAATGAACTGGCATCAACAACTCTCTGCGGCAGGGAATTCCACAGGTTAACAACTCTGAGTGAAGAGGTTTCTCCTTATCTCAGTCCTAAATGGCCTACCCCTTATCCTTCGACTGTGTCCCCTGGTTCTGGACTCCCCCAACATCGGGAACATTCTTCCTGCATCTAACCTGTCCAGTCCCGTAAGAATTTTATATATTTCTATGAGGTCCCCTCTCATTCTTCTAAACTCCAGTGAATACAGGTCCAGTCGATCCAGTCTCTCCTCATATATCAGTCCTGCCATCCCGGGAATCAGTCTGGTGAACCTTCGTAGCATTCCTTCAATAGCAAGAACGTCCTTCCTCTGATTAGGAGACCAAAACTGAACTCAATATTCCAGGTGAGGCCTCACTAAGGCCCTGTACAACTGCAGTAAGACCTCCCTGCTCCTATACTCAAATCCCCTAGTTATGAAAGCCAACATACCATTTGCCGCCTTCACCGCCTGCTGTACCTGCATGCCAACTTTCAATGACTGATGTACCATGACACCCAGGTCTCGTTGCACCTCCCCTTTTCCTAATCTGCCGCCATTCAGATAATATTCTGCCTTCGTGTTTTTGCCACCAAAGTGGATAACCTCACATTTATCCACATTATACTGCATCTGCCATGCATTTGCCCACTCACCTAACCTGTCCAAGTCACCCTGCAGCCTTTTAGCATCCTCCTCACAGCTCACGTCGTCACCCAGCTTAGTGTCATCTGCAAACTTGGAGATATTACTCTCAATTCCTTCATCTAAATCATTGATGTATCTTGTAAATAGCTGGGGTCCCAGCACTGAGCCCTGCGGCACCCCACTAGTCACTGCCTGCCATTCTGAAAAGGTCCCGTTTATCCCTACTCTCTGCTTCCTGTCTGCCAACCAGTTCGCTATCCATGTCAATACATTACCCCCAATACCATGTGCTTTAATTTTGCACACCAATTTCTTGTGTGGGACCTTGTCAAAAGCCTTTTGAAAGTCCAAATACACCATTCTTATGTTCCATTGGGGGTGGGGAGGTGTGCCGAGTATATCTATTGTGGTGCACAAGGCATCACCACTGTGGTAGTGTAGTGGTTATGGGCTGGGGAATTAAATAAATCTGTAAGTAATTAAAAAAAAATCAGTACAGTTGGACCTCTCTGGTACGGCACCCTCGGGACTTGACTGATGCTGGGACAGAGAATTCTACGAACCACAGGTGGTCAGTGCAGCCACCATATCTAACATCTGATAGTATCACCATGAGTTAGAAGATAAAGGCTATTTAATACAAAATCGGCAAAAAGAGTATGTTGTTATAAATCATTTATTCACACTTCTTTAGCAGTCACCTGAAAGCACTCCAAATTGAAATCTCTAGGTGGCATTTTAACCTCCTCGCGAATTGCAGAAAACCTTTTCTTTTTAGGCTGTTTTATACCAGAAAAGATGAAAAGCTGAGTTCAAAGTGAAAGTGGTGATCTGCCCTAGGCCTCCTGCTGTTCACATTATTTGATGAATAATACGACTTCACAGAAGAGCGAGGAGGGCAATTCTAGTCCTTAATGGTTTAAGTTCTGAAGAAAGACTCGAGTGATTGAATTTATTTTCGCAAGAGAAAAGAAAACTGAGAAGATATGTGATGCAGGTGTTCAGAACAAAGAGAGGCAGGGTTTCAGCAGACTATTTTGCTTGGACAGTCAGCACAGAATGGTTCCAAAGCTCACAAGCCTGGAAGGAGATGAGATATTTTCCCATCAGATAGTGCATGTGGAACAGACTGTCGGATAATATAGTTAATTCTCGGTCTGATGGGATTGCATCACTACGTGCTGAGAAAGTGAATTGAACAGTATAGAGGTATTGACGGTTCTGTGAGTTGGGAAGAGAGTCGAAGGATCTTGGGTGATTGGGAAAGGGAAAAGAAGAGTTATGATTGAGACAGTCGGCATGAACTGTGGACTGAGCAGCTTGATGAGCCCAATGGCCTGTTCTCATTCTCAGTTGATATTTTTTTTTCTTGTAAATTATATTGTGTCATTGGTGAAAATAAAAATGGTATTACTCACATAGTGTTTCATAAGAACATAAGAAATTTGAGCAGGAGTAGACCAATCGGCTATCGTGCCTGCTCCGCCATTCAATAAAATCATGGCTGATCTTTTATCTCAACTCCACTTTCATGCACTATCCCGATATCCCTTGATTTCCTTAGTATCTAAAAATCTATTGATCTCTGTCCTGAATATACTCAATGACTGAGCATCCCCAGCCCTCTGGGGTAGAGAATTCCAAAGATTCATAAGCCTTTGAGTGAAGAAATTTCTCCTCATCTCGGTCCTAAATGGCCAACCCCTTATTCTGAGACTGTGGCCCCTGGTGCTGGATGCCCCAGCCAGGGGAAACATGCCCCCTCAAGTGGCCCAGCAAGCCACAATGCATTTTGACTCTTTACCATTATGGAAATCCATTTGACAGTACAATAGTAAGGTTGAAAATACTGATTATTTCTACAATCATAAGCCTACATATTTGTTGTCATTTGTACTTCAACAGATGCCAAAACATCTTTGGAAAAGGGATAAATAATCTATTTCAGGCTGTGCTGTATGTGTTTATATTTGCAGGTCAGGGACCTCCTGTTGAAGAACTTTTGTCAGACATTTCTTACAGCTTCAAACTTCAACCCACCACAGAGGTAAGACACTGTTGTGAATTAAGCGGCAATAAGCACCGGTAAATTGAACGACAGGAAAAACACCACTTCTGTTACTCATTAGCAAACGGATATTGGTCACTGCATCAAACTAATCCTATTGCCATATGTGTTAAAAAGCTGCAAATGGCCTAAAATCTGTTCACTAAGCAGTGCTATCTGCCTGTGGGAATATCTGTCGTCTCTAACTAAGAACAATTATTTAGAAATATAAATATACGCTTATGTAGAGATTTGAAAAAACAATCCACGTCTTACTTTGTTTCAGACAGAATCTATTTATTGTAGCTGTGCCTGATGTACAAATCCTAGTTCCGAACAACATCTTGTTTATTTTTACTTGCTAATACAATCTGATTTCTTTGGATTATATTTGATTTAAAATAAACATTTTAAAAGATGATGCTTTCCTGTTGGCTTTCTCTCCCCAAGATTCGATACAGTTTCCTTGACCAAAAGACAACCTCCTCTTAGATATCTGCTACTGTAACAAGCTGTCAGAATGCATCTGGAGCTGTTTCTGTCATTCATCGACTCAGTGGCTCAGTGGGTAGCACTCTCGCCTCTGAATCAGAAAGTTATGGGTTCAAGTTCCACTCCAGAGACTTGAGTACAGAATCTGAGCTGACACTCCAGTGCAGTACCAAGGAAGTGCTACACTGTTGAAGGTGCTGTCTTTCAGATGAGTCGTTAAACTGAGCCCTCAGATGGTTGTAAAAGTTCCCATGGCACTATTTTGAAGGCGAGCAGAGGAGTTCACCCTGGTGTCATGGCCAATATTTATCCCTCAATCAACACTACTTTAAAAAAAAACAAATTATCTGATCATTATCCTTGCTGTGTGCAAATTGGCTGCTGTGTTTCAACCAGCGAAAGCACTTCAAAATGGGCTGTAACCCTTAATTACTGAGAAAGACTTGGAGGCCTTGTAATTATCCCTGGTTATCTATTGTCCTCCTGTGTAATGCGCAGTGCAGTCGTTTTGATTCTGAGCTGTAAATACTCTTCATATATTAGAGGTTAAAAAAAAAGACGACATATATTGAAAATGTGAAATAAAAACACAACATTCTGAAAATACATAACTGATACATCAGCATCTGAAAAGAGAAAAATGGGTTACCATTTTAGGTACACACACTCCGTCTGAGAGTTATCCCATAGGGTTTTACCCAAAACAATCTAGCATTTCACTTTTCAGATGCTGACTGCTATTTATTTCTGCCTCTTGTACATATGTATTTTTTGTTTTTACAGACAAGGTGAATGGGCCTCTCTGTTTGTGAAAATGTTGTGTGGTCACAGAAGACTTCTACAGGCAGTTCTTACCCGCATCCTGCACCTGACCAGTCACCAGGTGAGAGAACAGCACATCGCAAGCACCAAAAGAGTTCTGAAGTGTTAAGAAAGGAGATTAAAAGGAGTTTGTTTTCTTGCTGGAGGTAGCAATTGGAGATTCTGTTTCCTAATGTAATAGCTAATTCACAGCATGCAGACCTCCGGCAGTTAGAAATACCACAATAAGGAATAATAACAGAATATTTTTAAGTTTTATATTTAATTATTTCTACCAGACAAAATGAAAGCGCTTGCTGTGTGACCTATTTTAGAGATGTTAATATGTCCCTTTTAGCAATCCAAAATAACCTGTTGATCCCGAATACTTATTCAAACTTCAAAGCTTACTTATTAATAAGTGGTATAAAAATCCTATTTATCTTCTCATTTTAACTCTGAATCCATACAGGAGATGTTTTTGCACAATTAAAATCCATTTATCGTACTTGTTTTTGTAAGGGTTCTTCGCTTGGCGATGTTCACATTTTAGGACTGGCTGCTTTCACAGTTCACCTACACATCTTGCAGCTCTCCCTTTCACTGGCGAACTCCAGTGTATGTTTACCACACTCCGCCAGTAAAGAAGGAGTTTCGTTTGCTGAGCACTTAAACCAGTTCCTCACCTGTAGGACTGGAGAATCTTCAACATTCTGTCTGAGGTAAGTGAAGAATGTGCGTTGTGCAGAGACAGGTCTGGTTTAAAGTGTTAGGCACAAAGATCAATGAAGGAGAAATACAAATCCATGAAAATTGGCAAGAGAAAAAGTAATAAATATAAATACACCAGTGGAAATATACTGAAACTATCAGAGGAGGACAGCTAGTGATAGGCAGGCCACTAACCATCAGCCCAGTGCTCCCATGAGGTAAAGTAAGCAAACAAATGTTGGTCTATGTAGAAAAAGGTACAACCTATAAATCAAAAAGGATGATTTGAAAATTGTACGTGGCATGAGAGAACATACCTGGCAGAACTAGCCCTGCCTCTAGCCAAGCTGTTCCAGTACAGCTACATCACTGGCATCTACCCGACAAAGTGGAAAATTGTCCGGGTATATCCTGTCCACAAAAACCAGGACAAATCCAATCCGGTCAATTACCACTCCATCAGCCTACTCATAATCATCAGCAAAGTGATGGAAGGAGTCGGCAACAGTGCTATCAAGTGGCACTTTCACCAATAATCTACTCGCAATGTAGGGTACTTGTGCATGAAACACAAAAGAATAGTATGCAGGTACAGCAAATGATCAGGAAGGCCAATAGTATCTTGGCCTTTATTGCAAAGGGGATGGAGTATAAAAGCAGGGAAATCTTGCTACAGCTATATAAGGTAATGATGAGGCCACACCTGGAATACGGCATGCAGTTTTGGTTTCCATATTTACGAAAGGATATACTTGCTTTGGAGGCAGATCAGAGAAGGTTCACTAGGTTGATTCTGGGGATCAGGAGGTTGACTTATGAGGAAAGATTGAGTAGGTTGTGCCTCTACTCATTGGAATTCAGAAGAATGAGAGGTGATCTTATTGAAACGTATAAGATTATGAGGGGACTTGACAAGGTGGATGCAGAGAGGATGTTTCCACTGATGGGGGAGACTAGAACTAGAGGGCATGATCTTAGAATAAGGGGCCGCCCATTTAAAACTGAGATGAGGAGAAATGTCTTCTCTCGGAGGGTTGTAAATCTGTGGAATTCGCTGCCTCAGAGAGCTGTGGAAGTTGGGACATTGAATACATTTGATACAGAAATAGACAGTTTCTTAAATGATAAGGGGATAAGGAGTTATGGGGAGCGGACAGGAAAGTAGAGCTGAGTCCATGATCAGATCCGCCACGATCTTATTGAATGGCGGAGCAGGCTCGAGGGGCCGTATGGCCTGCTCCTGTTCCTATTTCTTATGTTCTTATGTTAATGTTCAGGTTGGGTTACGCCAGGTTCCATTGGCTCCAGTCCTTGGTGTAAACATGGACAAAGGAGCTGAATTTCAGAAGTAAGATGAGAATTCCTACCCTTGACATAGGCACAGTATTTGACTGAATGCGGCATCAAGGTCAGAGGTTGGGTATTCTGCGGTGAGTGACTCACTTAACTCCCCAAAGCCTTTCCACAAGGCATAAATCAGAAATGTGATGGCATACTACACTTGCCTGGATGAGTGCAGTTCCAACAAAACTCAAGAAACTCGACACCATCCAGGACAAAGCAGCCCGCTTGATTGGCACCCTATCCATCACCTTCAACCTGCACTGCCGAAGCATTATGGCTGCAGTGTGTACCATCTGCAGGTTGCACTGCAGCAACGCACCAAGGCATGTTCGACAGCACTTCCCATACTCTACCACCTAGAAGGGAAAGGGCGAGGGCAGCAGGCAGATAGGAACATCAGCACCTCCAACTTCCCCTCCAAGTCGCACACTTGGAAATATATTGCCATTGCCGTGGTTTCATTTTCACTGGGTCAAAGTTCATGAACTCCCTCCCTAACAGCACTGTGGGAGTACCTTTACCACAAGGACTGCAGTGGTTCAAGAAGGGGGCTCACCACCACCTTCTCAAGGGAAGTTAAGGATGGGCTATAAATGTTGGCATTGCCAGTGACGCCCACATCCCATGAATTAATAAATAAAATTAAAAATGTCCGTTTTTATTATCCTACTTCAAAAGGGATATTATATTATTGGAAAAAGGATTTAGTAGGGGCTACGAGATTAGTAGCAACAATTAGAGGACTGAGCCTCTTGAAAAGATTAAGGGGCAACTTGCTGGAAATTTTTAAGGGTGTATTTATACAGTAGCTTTATCATTGCTGTGAAGTTGTGGTAAACCATTGAAGATGGTCCCCAACCAGATGCCTTGTGGAGGATATAGTGTTGCTGCACGTGGGTTTATGGAATATATTAACCTTGGTTTAACTGGTTTAAAAAGGGCATAAGGAGCCCCCAGAACATGTGTTAAACTTGCCTAGGTTTGATTTAAATCTTTGGAGGATGTTCCTGTCCATGTTATTTAAATAATTGACATTTGAACTGCAAGGAGGGCGGCTGCATGCATGCCTGTAACCATGTGATAAAGCAGTCTCCTGGGCAGGAAGATTGCAGCTGGAGCGGACACTGTAAATGAGCGACTGGCTGAAAGTGATGCTGCAGCTGGTCTGGGATTGGTAACTGCACTGTAAATGCAACACCAGATGCACAGGATTCGAGAACCTGGGACAGAGATTCATGATGGAGAACTCCAGTAACTAGGCAGAGCAGGGAGAATTTATTGAGCAAGAGAATGATTGACAGAGAGAACACACTGACACAGCAGGTGGTTGAACAGGAAAAAAGTGGGTTTTTAGAAGAGAAATAGATGGGTTCGTGAGATCGGAAAGGGTTACTTGTTATTCAGTTTTATAAATACTGGAGATATCGAAGGGGAAAGAAAAGGATATTCGATGGGCAGGCTAGATGGAGAAAATACATTGCTATATGAGGAAAAATTGTTGTATTATTCTTCTTGCACTGTGGTAGCTACTGGTGAACATAACAAACAGTTTGAACCTTGTATTCATTTTATTTACAGACAAAATAAATATGACATGCTATTTTGCTTTTAAAAATTCTCACTTTTTTTTTTAACATTAACCTTTTCATATTCTCTGTTTATATGGGTGCACCTGCCTCTTGAAGGAGGAAGGCATCATGGGTCTTTTTCACCCAAACTATTATGCAGTGTTCGGGTAACACTGATATACAGCGTGAGCCCTGTTACACATCTCCTGAGAAGTATAAACGAATTGTCCTTGGGGAGGCCAATACATCTGAATTGTAACATCCGACATCTGTTTTCTAAAATCAAGCGTGGGAAGACTAGTTGCTGCATGGCCCTGGTTTGTGCAAAGCTTTCATCTTTTCTCCTCTGCTCTCCATGCCCCTCCCCTCAACTATACAGGTTGTTTTTAAAACCATTGTTACGGTAATTAGTTTTCAGATACTTCAGAAAGCTGAGGAGAGCAATTATTGCTAGCATGATACAGAATCTACCTTTAAGGAAAAGTTTGTTATTCTCCACTGTCACTGTCCTCTTCCTAAAAGAAAAACACCCTATGTTTGTAGCTACTGCAAATACTGACGTATTGGTCACACTGACGTATAAATCAGCACTTGATTTTAATCCTAGCTGAAAAATATTAATGGCAGCAGTTCATAAATCGCCCCCTTCCCCCTGGTTTGAAAGTCATAAAAAGCTGGATGAAAGTGCAGCACACACACCAGATTTGATGGTAGCTGCCCCTTGCCTTGCCACTCTGCACAGTCTGTGTGGGAAAAATATTTGGGTACATGTCTCTTTTATAATCTGTTAACGATGCTGCTTTTTTCTGGCAGGTTTTGTACAGCAGCAGTTGCTTATGCAGTCTGCTTATCATCATCAGCATCGATTGAAATTATAAAACAGTCTGTTCCTTCTGGGTTCGTGCAAAAGGTGAAATATTTTGTGAGCAAGTATGTGGCTGTACTTAGTTCTTTGATCTATTTTACAAGGCAATGACTGCCTTCCTCAGGTTTGGAAATCTGGTACTGAGTTAATTTAGATTGATCCCTTTAAAACTTTATACAACCATGACAAGACCAAATTGCTGTATTGTCTCAGCCAGACTTCTAACTCCTGACGGTTGCCATGGCTACTTCTAGTAATGTCAAAACTTTTACTGTAACGTCTTTAAAGTGAACATGTCGGTCCAGATTTTGCAATCAGTGGCGCTCACCGTTTATCATGTTTACAACTGCCCACAGCCTGTTTGTGGGTTTTTGAGCAGCAACTTCTGGGAATTAGAGATCCTTTTCAGTGTGGCGCCCTCTACAGGTGATCTTTAGGGTGTGTGAGCAGGTCAAGCAACAGCGTGTCTCTTCAACCAATCAGATTGAAGAATTTTTATTGAGACGCGCAGTCTAAACCAAGTATAAATTAGAATATTTAGTTCAATGTAAAATCATGGACAAAAGGCAAAATAAAATGAGGGAAAGAAAGATTAAAGAGACAAAAAGAAAAAGTTTAAAAAAATGTTTTAATTCTTTTTTGAAATCTCCAACAATAATTAAATTCTGAAGGAATGAGACTCCACAATTGTAAAATTTAATTTTCAGTAATTAAGACTTATCACGCCGTTAAAAATTCACTTGCATTTGAATGCACCAGCCCTAACTTTTTCTGGCATGTTTAATGGGTAACTAGTGGGTAAGTAAAGTACCGCAACTTCACGCCTTTCATATATTTTAATGCCAATTCTATCGGCTAGGTACCGTTGCAGCATTCTGTGGAGGAGCAGGGCAACTTGGACAGCAACTTCCAGATTTCCGCGTTTAACTGCGCGTGTTCAGACGCTGGAAGTTGCTGTCAGATTTACTCCATAATAGTGGTGGGTGCTGAATAACTGGATGCTCACCGTTATTCCTATCGCAAAATCCAATATTTCACGGCAGCGTTGTTTATCTTGTCTTTTAGCTACTGTATATAATTCCACGACTGATTCCCGAGTCTCGGCAGGAACAGGGAGATGTAGTGGAATCGACATGGAATAATCTTGTTGGTCTTCATTTAAATTGGACCACGGCAGCGCTTTCAGTATTTAAACACCATACATTCAAGGAGCTTGTGAAAATGAAAGACTTCCAGGTAACTGAATATGTAGCTCTGCAGACTAAGTTTGATTGGAGTTATTGGATTAATTGGTAAAATAGCCTTGATCTGCAGTTAAACCCACATTCATCTGTAGATTGAATTGTGACATTTTAAACTGAAAATATATGGGAGTTTAAACTCGTCTTGGGCGGTCGTGCAAAATCGGTCTGTTTTGCCTTGCGTCCAATTTACTCAATCAAAAAGAAAATCGGACAGAGTGCAAAGCGGACTCCCAATTCTCTCGCACAATTAGCACGACAGATTCATACCCCGTGGTGTCATGTGATGGGTGCAATATTATTACCACACGTGTCTATACGACTGAGCAAAGTGAACTATTGAGAAAATGTAACTAACAGTATTAGGGGTCGAAAGTTCAGTCAACTTCAGAAAATGGTAAATGGACAGTCTCATCAATCGCCTGACTAAAGCTTTGTTCCAGGCGGTGCTTTTCATGTGTGTCTGGATCTATGTACTGCTGATTAAATTCATGTTCGTTGTCTATACATGATGCCCAATCACATGTTGAGAAGTTCAAAATATAGCCTGTGTAGATACATATTTTACTATATATCAAGAAGCTCGAGGTGTGTATTATTGAGTTTAAAAGGGAAAGTCCGACCCAACTCCTCA
This sequence comes from Pristiophorus japonicus, assembly GCF_044704955.1. NCBI lineage: Eukaryota > Metazoa > Chordata > Chondrichthyes > Pristiophoridae > Pristiophorus > Pristiophorus japonicus. Next base: position 152,362,846 of record NC_091989.1, read on the forward strand.
CTCATTGCCTCTCCTTTTCTAGCTAACGTTCCATGATTGGTTGATGTTTGAACTGGCCATCCAACCACACAAAGATATACTATCTGACCTAGACAGGTAAATATCCTCATTGACTTTAAAGTAAACATGGAAGGTGCTTTTTTCCCCAGTATGTTGAATACCAAGTACCTGAACCGATACCAGCTGCAGAAGCAAAATGAAAAACAACACCGTGTGTCTATTTTAGAAATGAAATGAACTATTCAAAGAATGCAGCAATATGTCTCACTGGGAATGAATAGATGGCCATGTTTTACCTTTAATAGAGTACCAAATGTTAAGAAATATTACGTGGTTTTATAGATTGCTCTTTTTAAAAAAAAAAAAAGAAACTACCCATTGTTATATCCTTACTTGTTATTATGATAATACCAAGCCTAATTTTACAGTGATCAATCGATTTTAAACATCATCCACTTCCAGGTAGCAAATAATTTCTGGTGATCTGTTAAATACTAAAGTGATCATTTACCTCTAGAATACGGTAGGTGTAAGAATTGCATTGGCACATTGGACGATGATCATTAATGTATTTGATTTGTCCTGTGATTGTCAGCAGTCAGGTACAGTGGACTTATTTGAATGAGGTTGAAATTATGAACTGTTCTATGCTTCAATTACAGACAAGATTATCAGCATTGGGCCTGTTACCAACTTTATCTGCCATCTCCCCTTGCTGTAGGAGGATGTGGAGGGGATTTAGTGACTGCAAGTAGGATTATTATTAATTCGTTAATGGATTTCAATAAAAGGTAAATTTCCAACATTTCCTTGAAACTGCAACGTGGTGTCGATAAATAGTCACAACCTTTTCCCTTTCCATTTCTCCCTTATCCTCATTTCCCCCAACAAACTTGGCTACAGGCCAACCCTGGTTTTCAAGTATCCCTATTCCCTGAGGTACATGGGTTACTATCTCGGAACCTGATAAAGTTCACACTTGTGACCAGAAGATTATGGCAGCTCGGGCTCAAATTCCTAGCCACAATTGTATGAAGCGTGACTTTTAATTATTTTTGGCTTCTTAGTATTAGCTCCCCTCCCCTGTTTCCACCCTCAAATGGTGTCAGTGGAGCCATAGTGAGATAGGTTATATCACTTATTGGATCCAAGAGAGCTTTTATACGACGTGCAAAAGTGACGGACAGAAAAAGACCAGCTGGCCCATCAGACCTGCCCCACTCAACTGTGTTGATGCCAGGCAACTCGACCCCCAGTACTTCCCAGGCAACGCGACCCCAGTGCTTCCCAGGCAACGCGACCCCAGTACTTCTCAGGCAACGTGACCCCAGTACTTCTCAGGCAACGCGACCCCAGTGCTTCCCAGGCAACGCGACCCCAGTGCTTCCCAGGCAACGCGACCCCAGTGCTTCCCAGGCAACGCGACCCCAGTGCTTCCCAGGCAACGCGACCCCAGTGCTTCCCAGGCAACGCGACCCCAGTGCTTCCCAGGCAACGCGACCCCAGTGCTTCCCAGGCAACGCGACCCCAGTGCTTCCCAGGCAACGCGACCCCAGTGCTTCCCAGGCAACGCGACCCCAGTGCTTCCCAGGCAACGCGACCCCAGTGCTTCCCAGGCAACGCGGCCCCAGTGCTTCCCAGGCAACGCGGCCCCAGTGCTTCCCAGGCAACGCGGCCCCAGTGCTTCCCAGGCAACGCGGCCCCAGTGCTTCCCAGGCAACGCGGCCCCAGTGCTTCCCAGGCAACGCGGCCCCAGTGCTTCCCAGGCAACGCGGCCCCAGTGCTTCCCAGGCAACGCGGCCCCAGTGCTTCCCAGGCAACGCGGCCCCAGTGCTTCCCAGGCAACGCGGCCCCAGTGCTTCCCAGGCAACGCGGCCCCAGTGCTTCCCAGGCAACGCGGCCCCAGTGCTTCCCAGGCAACGCGGCCCCAGTGCTTCCCAGGCAACGCGACCCCAGTGCTCCCCAGGCAACCCGACCCCCAGTGCTCCCCAGGCAACCCGACCCCCAGTGCTCCCCAGGCAACCCGACCCCCAGTGCTCCCCAGGCAACCCGACCCCCAGTGCTCCCCAGGCAACCCGACCCCCAGTGCTCCCCAGGCAACCCGACCCCCAGTGCTCCCCAGGCAACCCGACCCCCAGTGCTCCCCAGGCAACCCGACCCCCAGTGCTCCCCAGGCAACCCGACCCCCAGTGCTCCCCAGGCAACCCGACCCCCAGTGCTCCCCAGGCAACCCGACCCCCAGTGCTCCCCAGGCAACCCGACCCCCAGTGCTCCCCAGGCAACCCGACCCCCAGTGCTCCCCAGGCAACCCGACCCCCAGTGCTCCCCAGGCAACCCGACCCCCAGTGCTCCCCAGGCAACCCGACCCCCAGTGCTCCCCAGGCAACCCGACCCCCAGTACATCCCAGGCAACCCGACCCCCAGTACATCCCAGGCAACCCGACCCCCAGTACTTCCCATCCACCAGTCTCCTGGGAAAGGCAAGAAACAGATTTTAAAATTCCTACCAATTCAGGGAAGAAAGATTCCTGGGAGTTTCCTTTTTGACCCCTGAAGGCAATCAAAATCGGATTTCAGGAAATAACCCTGACCGAGAGTGCCATTACCTAACACCTTTTGTATGCAGTGATTACAGCAAAAGTGGTTACTAAGCGTAAATCCTTTAGTGGGCTTGAGAATGGGATATATTCTCATTGTTGATTTTAGTTTTATGGTCATTTCCAGAGCTGCAGTGCAGTACTGTAAGGAGCCTGACTGTTCGGAACTTTCTTCATTCAGTAGATCGTGCTATGAAAACATTATTTGCCGACTGCAGGTAACATACCTCACTTAAAAAGAAAATATATGTTCACGTGAAGGTTCCCACAAAATAAACACTGATGATTAGTTTAAATTCAATTCTGATTCTATACAGTTCTAAAATGTAATCTAAATATTTCACTTTAATTGCTTTAAATTAGAACATTACATTTTGTGTTACATGTGCTGTTTGTTTCTGAAATAGCTTTTTGTTGTGTGGTTAATTTGCATTTTTGATAAGTGGACTAGGATTCTCACCCAATGCCCAAAACTTCCTTAGATAATGAGATGAAAATTGCACATTAAATTGTCACAATGCTGATCAAAGCCAAAGATTGAATGTGTTGGACTTGGAATTAATTCACTCAGGCCTCCTCACTCACAATATGCATTCTGCATTTAGCAGCTTATCGTCAACTGGCCACTATTTACCATATTTCATAAATTAGTTTGCGATTCTTCTTTAAGAAGATTAGGCTGTAATTTGAATTTAAGAACATCAGAACATAAGAAATAGGAGCAGGTGTAGGCCATTCGGTCTCTCGAGCCTACTCTGCCATTCAATAATAATCATGGGTGATCTTCTACCTCAACTCTACTTTCCCGCCCAATCCCCATATCCCTTGATTCCTTAATAATCAAAAATCTATCTATCTCTGTCTTGAATATATTCAACGACTGAGCCTCCACAGCCTTCTGGGGTGAGAATTCCAAAGATTCATCTCCCTCTGAGTGAAGGCATGTTTCCTCATCTTAGTCCTAAATGACCAACCCCTTATTCTGACTCCTATTCTAGACTCTCTAGCCAGGGGAAACATTCTCCCTGCATCTACCCTGTCGATTCCCGTAAGAATTTTGTATGTTTCAATGAGATCACCTCTCATTCTTCTAAACTCTAGAGAATATAGGCCTAGTGTACTCAATCTCTCCTCATAGGACAATCCCCCCCCCCATCCCAGGAATCAGTCTGGTGAACCTTCGTTGCTCTCCCGCTATGGCAAGTATATCGTTCCTCGGGTAAGGAGACCAAAACTACTCAATACTCCACGTGCGGTCTCACCAGAGCCCGATATAATTGTACTCAAATCCTCTTGTAATAAAGACCTACATACCATTTGCTTTCTTAATTGCTTTCTGAACCTGCATGTTAACCTTCAGTGATTTGTGTACAAGGACACCCAGGTCCCTCTGAACACCAACATTTCCCAATCTCTCACCATTTAAAAAATACTCTGCTTTTCTATTTTCCCTACCAAAATGGATAACTTCACATTTCTCCACATTATATTCCATTTGCCATGTTCTTGCCCACTCACTTAGCCTGTCTATATCCCCTTGAAGTCTCTTTGCATCCTTCTCACAACTTACATTCCCACCTAGCTTTGTATCATCAGCAAACTTGGATATATTACATTTGGTCCCCTCATCCAAATCATTGATATAGATTGTGAATAGCTGGGACCCAAGCACTGATCCTTGCAGTACCCCACTAGTTACAATCTGCCAACACGAAAATGACCCATTTATTCCTACTCTTTGTTTTCTGTCCGTTAACCAATCCTCAAACCATGCTAGTATTTTACCCCCAGACCCATGAGCCCATTTTGTTTAAAATTTGATTTTATGTCTTTTGTAAATTAAATTATTAGTCTTTAGAAAACATTTGAAAAAGATCTTTCTATTAGTACGTTAAGTTTGTTTTAATTGATTACAGGAGATGGTGTTTGATCTGGAACGGGTTTGGACAAAGGCACTCGGTAAAAGTCCATCACTAGAAAGTGGCCACTTTCTCCTGGATGTGTTTCAGGACAGACTGGCAGGGCTGGAATCGCCAATCATAAGCAAGCAGTTGGAGCACCAGACTGAACTGCAAGTATTCGCCCGGTAAGAACAAGAAAGAAAATTCTAGAAAAAAGCAATTCTGGAATAATCAATGTTAAAACTACAGAATCGTTTAATGAAATAATAGGATTGTACCTTTTTTTTCATAATCTCTCATAACGTAACACAAAATTCTAAAGGGTGCAAGAAAATGAAATTAAGATTTACTGACGACATTTCCACATAGGCCAGCTGAGGTACTTTTTTTAATTCACTATTAAAGATTAAACAACAACTTGTATTTATATAGCACCTTTAACGTAGTAAAATGTCCCAAGGTGCTTCACAGGAGTGTTTTAAGACAAAACAAATAAATTTACCACCAAGCCACAAAAGAAGAAATTACGGCAGATGACCAAAAGCTTGGTCAAAGAGGTAGTTTTAAGGAGCGTCTTAAAGGAAGAAAGAGAGGCGGAGAGGTTTAGCGACGGATTTCCAGAGCTTGGGGCCTAGGCAGCTGAAGGCATGGCCACCAATGGTTGAGGGATTATAATCAGGGATGCTCAAGAGGGCAGAATTTGTGGAGCGCAGACATGTTGTTGGGTGGGTGGGGGGGGGATGCGGTTGTGAGGCTGAAGCAGATTGCAGAGATAGGGAGGGACAAAATGAGAATTTTGAAATTGAGGCGTTGCTTAACCGGGAGCCAATGTAGGTCGGCGAGCACAGGGGTGATGGGTGAGCGGGACCTGATGCGAGTTAGGACACGGGTTGCTGAGTTTTGGATGACCTCGAGTTTACGTGGGGTAAACTAAAAACAAAATCTGAAGATTCCAGAGTAGGAAGAGTGAAAAGGTGGGACACTTAATGATCCAGGGTATTCCCAAGTGAACCAAAACATTTGTACTTTTTAAAATCTTTTATTTTTACCAGTTATTTCTTGCTTTGAAAACTTAATATGTAGTTTTCTTCTGACACACCATAAATATTTACTAAATAAAGCTTCTTTAAATGCCCCAAAAATTGCAGTACCTGAATGAGTCACATAGACATCACAAGATGATCACAAACTCACGATTGTGCTCTGATTGCTGTTGACTCCAGTCTCACTTCCTCTAATCCATTCCTGCTAAATGTTCAGTACTTTAGCGAGACTTCGACAAACAATGTTGTTTCTTTTTAAATCTGTTTAGTCTTTTATATCTTGTTTGAAAAATTAAAATAGAAAGTGAATTGCAATCCTGTGACCCATCTCTCGGTTCAGAAGTTCTAAATTGCTTGCGAGTCACTTTCTTGGTTTACATCAGCAGCCGTGCAGTTGCATCCTACAACCGTGACTACACGGGAATATCTACGTGTGGGAGGTTTTTGTCCCTTTAATCATTTTCCTCTTGTTCTCCTGAAGGTGCTCACTCAATGCTGGATATAATGTGACAGGTGCCAGCTGATTCTAGTACCCCCAAATGGTGATCCTTCACACATGAACCTAGCTAGGGAGTGTCAACTGGTGTTCAACTGTGGCAGCATAGCAACAGAACCAGGTCCTGACTTCCTGACATTGACACGTGCACTTTACAGCAAAGGACACTTGATAGCAACTAGGAGTGGGAACCCTGCTTCATTTTGCCCTCCAGAACCCAGGGGCTCTGAGATCAACAATTGCCCCAACTGAGAGAAGCTAACTATACATACACTGGGATTGAACCTGGGACCTCTGCACTGGGCAGCAACGTTTACCAACTGTGACATAGAGAAAACTGCCTTTTTTATATATATTATATAATAACCTTCATGTGATGAATGGTGAAAGCTGCTGATTTCACTATTGTCTTTCATACAAGTTTCTGCCTCCTCTGGTTTTTTTTTGCATGATCAGAATTCTTGTGGCGCTTCCTCCGAGTGTGCTGTTCAGAACTCACAAAGACAGACTAAAGACAACTTTGGAATGTGAAGCATTCTTTCACTTTACAAATATAGAACTGGTAAGTCTGGTGTTGAGATTTACCTCATTACAATGTAATTCCCATCAATTATGCTAACTAATAAATACAGGTATATTCACACTTAAACGCAAGAGACTGTTCAGGTAATGAAGCACAGTGGATGACAATCAGTGGAAATGTGTTTAAAAGGAATCATTCATTGACGGGAGATTTGCTTTTTAAATGCCAGTCAGCTCTTTGTGTGTTTTAATCTGTGGGGATAGAACTATTCTATTTCTATCAGAGGATTGCAGTGAATGAACTTACAATTGTAGTTATTGAAGTAAAGGCTTCCAGTCTTTGGGGCAGAAATTGCTCATTGTTGCCCCGATGTTCCAGATGGAAAAACAGGAGCAGCAATGACCAGTTTCGCAGGGCTCTGCACTGTGTCCCAACCGGAACAAACGTCAGACGCCATCATGGTCTCCAGATGATTTTCAGGCGTCCAGGGCGCCTGCCCAAAACAGGCATTCAGCCCAAAACAGGCATTCAGCCCCTTTCATATGATGAGGAGCCTAATGCCTGTTTTAGGTCCTTTCTGAAGAATTGGACTGCCCTGAGCGTGGATACAGCCTAGCAACCGGCCGCATCAAAAAGGGAGGTACATTTCTTTTTAAGGATTTTAATGTTGAGCCAGGAGAATAATGTGCAGAAGTAAATCATAGATTCTGTCCTTACTTTTATATAATATCTTAATTTTATCTCATTTATAGTTAAATAGCAAAACATACAGCACTTTGGGGAAACAGAGCAATAGAGTTGGTTGGAGTATAGGAGTTTCTCTGCAGTGCAGGCCAAGGAGCTGGGAGACACGCAAAATGTGGTGCACCAGTGACTCCACTGGCAGGAGAGTATAATTACAGCGTGTCAAGTTTACATGGGCAGTTTCCATTATAAATGTGGTATAGGAATTTATAATCGAAAAAGTTGACGGTAAGTGCGTGGAGATGTCAGTTTTAATATGTTAATAGATTAATCATGAACCAGTTGGCTGCATGTTTTCCTGGTGTAGAGACAGGTTGCGTGGCTCCGGTTGAGGCTGAGGCTCCCTCATTACACTAATTGAAGTTGGGATGTGACTGCTGCCAATGAACTTGAAGTAGTTGCGCGCGCAGTTTGTGTTTTATTGATTGTTCGCTGACTGAAAAGAAAATATTGTCGCCTTTTCAAAGAAAACACTTCCAGAGAGAAAGGAGGGGAGTGGGTGGTGAAAAGTGATCGCCACTGCCAAACAGTCGTGTCAGGAAAAGAAAACCTGTGCCAGCAAAACACAGTAACCGTCCATTTTTATTAATTTTTAATTAATTTTCTTCTCCTTTCCCTTCACACGGAGTACAAATAAATCTCCGCAACCCTCCCCCCGAGAAAATAGCATACATTAATACTTAAACCAACCCGCACTATTATTATACATTATTAAACCAACCCAGAACTCCATAGATTCCATAGATTTAATCATGCAATATGACTATATTATTATTATACATTCATACTTAAATCACCACAGATTTATGCACAGAATGCTTCTGCGCAGGTTCTGGTCGTTGGCAGCAGTCACTCCGTTGAAGTTGCTCTGGGATGCACTTGGCTCCTATCAGTGATGTCTCTGACAATGACATCACCAGAGCAGCTGGAAACTGGGAGACCTGACCTGAGTGCTTAAGTTTTAAGGAATATTTTTTCTATGTTTTTTTTTCTATGTACATTTGAACAAAAAATACTATCCCTCAGACTTTTCTTGCCCTTTAAATAAATTGGTTAGTTCTAGCAGTTAGGTTAATTCTATCCAAATATAATGAATAGATTATATGCATACAGGTAGAGTAGGGTTGAGTGACATTTAACTGAAAGTATGCAACTTTAAAAAATGTTTTATTTTATTTATGGTATTGGTGGTCATATTTGTATAGTTATGGTAATTTATAGAGTACCTTTTAAGGTGGACCATTACTTTATTGCAATCTGCATTGTGGTTTTGTCGAGAGTTTTTAAGTTCCAGGTCATGGGAGTAATAAATATGGTGTTCATACTAACTACCCTTGTTTGTTTTAATTCCCATGGATTGAGACTCTAAACTCATGACCTTTTCTTTATCTGTTTGCAGCGGAATGGCTACTCCAAGGAATTTGTGATTCCCTTTGGCATTACCTTGCACTTCTTCAGAGTAAGGAATCTAGTTCTGATCATTACTCCTGTTCAGTCTGAGTAAAATGTGTGCTCCACATCGTAACATTCCAGAACGTACAGTAGGAGCATATTGCAAGGCCATTGCATCATTTTACTTTGATAACTTTTATTTTACATTAAAGTTGATTCTGGGGATGTGGGCATCACTGGCAAGGCCATCATCTATTGCCCACCCACCCCGAGCTACCCTATAACTTTTCACACAATTAAGTGTCCTGCGGGGCCACTCGGAGGGCAGTTTAAAATCACCACGTTGGTGTGGGACTGAAGTCACATATAGGCCAGATTAGGTAAGGGCAACAGGTTTCAGTCACTCGAGGACATTAGCAAAACAGTTGGGTTTTTAGGGCAATCTGTTGGCTTCATGGACACTTTTTTTTTTTACTGATGTCAGCTTTTTGTTTCAGCTGAATTCAAATGTTCCACTGTTCCAATATCCACGGGAGTGATACTCCACACAATCATATCCGTCTGCAAGGCACTATATCAAGAGCTATGATCTCACTAGCATGAACTGCTGCCGCCTCCCTTGTCCTTAGCCCTTGGTGCACTGATGCTGTTTTTTTCACTGTTCTAATTGCTCTCTTTTCTTTATAGGCATTTCTAAATAGTGAAAGTAAATATTGAGCAAATTAAAAACATAATCTGAACTCAGTTGTTTTTCATTTACTAATTTTTATAATATGGTAGTTGGTCTGCTCTTGCAATCCTCAGGGAGAGAAAAATCCATGTCTCGCTGTCCTTGTAACTCTCCTGTCTGATTGGCTCCTGCTCTCTCATTCTTTCTGTCCTCCTCCTCTCACTATTTCTCTTTCATTCTTTAACTTTTTTTGCTTTTTCTCTCTCTCTGCCTGCTCATACTGTCTGTGCTCGCTGCATTCTTTGCTTATCCGCAACTGTTTTCTCAATTTCTCCTTATTGTTTCTCCTTAACCTTTTTATGTCCAGTCTCATGAATGCCCCTTAAAAGGATTTTTTCCCCTCTTTTCTTTTCAACTCAGTCAGAGTTCTGGACCCAAGCTCAACCCCATGTTAACTGTAGAAATGATAGTGTGTCTCCTGGTTGCTAAGGAGGTACTGGGGGCCATGGACATGAGTGGAGGGAGTAGGCTTGGGGGGGTGGGGAGGAATGTTCCTGTAACCCGCACTCACAAACCCACCCTGACCCCAACAGGAATTCGATCTTGTACTCTTGTCTACAAACATATAAACCTGTTCATACTCTAGCATAAATTCACACAACCCTATTGTCACACTCACAGACACAAGGAGACCCACATTTGTAAATTAAAAAAAAACACAATTTCCTGCACAGAAATATTTGGTGACTTCAAAGAACTCCTCATTCCTTCTGCACTTCTGCATATGCAAGTGTTAAGAATTCAACTGTGAAGTTATACGGGATGGAGGATTGGCAGGTGGTTGTTGAGACAGACGACAAAGCCAGTGATCTGCAAAAGGAGTTAGATAAAAACCTGCAATAGGAAAATAAACAGCAGATGAAATTCAATACAGGTCAGTGGCAGATGCTGCATGTTGGTAGGATGATGAAACAGGTAACGTTTCAGCACAGAGGGATATGAATGTGACGCGTCAAATCGCTGTGGAGCTGTAATTAACAAAGTGCCTAATATTTCTAGGTCAGTTGAGTATATTTTGGAATATTAAAGACTATTATTAGTCATATTTCAGAGCCCTGGCCAGAATGCACCTTGAGTTCAGTTTTAGTCGCCAAGTCTAAGGGAAGCATTCTAGCCGTGGGGAGACTGTAGTGAAGAGCACAAGATTGAACCCGAGCGTCAAAGGATTAAATTGTGAGGAAGGACTGGGGAAACTGGGACTCTGCAGTCTTGAAAGGAGGAGACTGAAAATGTACTACTGCCCCCCCCTCCCCCCGGAAGAAGTATACAAGTTATTAAAAGGTTAATCTGGAGCTCCACTTCAAGGTGTGTCAAGATATGGGAACAAAGGGGCAATGCTTAAAAACTGGCGAAAGGAAAGTTCAGGGCAAACAAAAATCTTGGACTCTCTCGCTCGCTTGCTCTCTCGCTCGCTCTCTCTCTCTCTCTCTCTCTCTCTCTCTCTCTCTCTCTCTCTCTCTCTCTCTCTCTCTCTCTCTCTCTCGTAAGACGATGTGATGGGAGGAATGCAAGTCTTTTATTCTGGATGGATAAGCTAAGATAGGTTGATTATATTATCTGCCTTGTGAAGATGAGCATTAGGGAGAGGAAGAACAGACCACTATTCCGATCAAGCAACAGCGACAGGATAAATAGGTTGGGGGGGCTTGTTACATGAAAGAAAAAAAGAAGAAAAACTACAGATAACTTTAAAAAGAAAGCTAAACATTAAAGTAGCATAATCAGTGTTACCTTGTGTATTGTTGAGGATGTAATTGGCACATGGTTAGCATGGCGGGGCCCATAGCTTCACATGGTTGATTTGGAACCATAATTGTTCATGCTGGTTAGCATAAACCCTTCAGCAATGTCACAAGCTTGCTACAGTGTTACAATCTTAGATATACAATGTAATATAAGCACTGACATAACTATTAGTCAGAGCTTTTTGTTTTCATGAGTAAAATTCAAAAACTCGAGCCACGTTACTTGAGCCAAGTCCTCCGTAAGAAAAATGAATCTCTTCTGTAAGAGGCGCAGTGACCCAACTCGGACAGCAGCTTTTGGATATCCATGTTTAACCGCGCATCTGCCCCTCGCCTGCAGTTGCTGTACCATTTGTGCATAAATAACGGAGAGCACCATTATTTTCACAGCAAAATCTGATGGCATCATTACATGTAATCAGACTGTGCTTCTGCAAGCAGTTTCTCTGCATGGGATGAGAGGTTTCAAATATTTATGCATATAATCTGCATATATTCTCCCATCTTAATTTAAAAGTCATTCTCTTAGCCTTGTTGGTTGGTGCTGCGGAAGTGTGCAGGGATATTAAAAAGACCTGAAGTCAGATCATTCGTATCATTGGATTATATCCTGACTCCTTTATAAAGGAGACATCACCCCGGATACCCCAAAATAAATCTTAGCGACACCCTTTCAGGAAATGCGTTTATGTTTATATTCTGAATGGACATTAGTGATATAATTAATGTGTGTGTTTCAGGGTTTGCTTAATGCTTGTGTCGACTGTGAAGAACCTGATTGTGTCATTGCTGGTATTCTGAATGATAGCCGAGTACGATGTCCTCTGCTGGTGTTATCTGCAACGGTAAAGGCAGCTTTCTATATCATAATATTTGTGTGCAAACATTGCAGCTCTCTATATTTGTTTGTGTTTGACTCAGCAATTACTTGTGTTTGTTATTTTCCATGAGTTCATAAACTGTTCCTTTGGGGAATAGATACTGAAGTCTCAGGCCAATACATTCAATCATAATTTAATTAGCTAGTAATTAGTGTACTGTATGTTAGCGTATCTACTGTTTGTTAGAATATCTGGGCTATGTCAACATAAAATTGGTTGTTGTGCTTACATGGTCAAATCACAACTTGTGCTTTGCAACTGGGTTCTGGTCACCTAAGCTATATCTACCTGTGTATATCTCTGAATATCTGTTTTAAACTGTTTATAAAGTTCTGGAGTAGTGATGAGCCCCTGATTATGTGATATGGTACAAATCTGGTAAGCTCCTTCAACAGCTTTGTGTCATCATTAAACAGTCTGTGAAGAGCTGGCTGTGAATACACATTTAAAATTTAGTGAAATTTAATTGTATATAATTCATTATACTTCATTCACAACTTTGCACAATGATATGAATTGTGTTGATTGCACAAACACAATATAAGAAGCGGCTAACATAACAACATAAGAAATAGGAGCAGGAGTAGGCCATCCGGCCCCTCGAGCCTGCTCCGTCATTCAATAAGATCACGGCTGATCTGACCATGGACTCAGCTCCACTTCCCCGCCCGCTCCCCATAACCCCTTATCCCCTTATCGTTTAAGAAACTGTCTATTTCTGTCTTAAATTTATTCAATGTCCCAGCTTTCACAGCTCTCTGAGACAGTGAATTCCATAGATTTACAACCCTCAGAGAAGAAATTTCTCCTCAACTCTGTTTAAAATGGGCGGCCCCTTATTCTAAGATCATGCCCTCTAGATCTAGTCTCCCCCATCAGTGGAAACATCCTCTCTGCATCCACCTTGTCAAGCCCCCTCATAATCTTATACGATTCGATAAGATCACTTCTCATTCTTCTGAATTCCAATGAATAGAGGCCCAACCTACTCAACCTTTCCTCATAAGTCAACCCCCTCATCCCCGGAATCAACCTAGTGAACCTTCTCTGAACAGCCTCCAAAGCAAGTATATCCTTTCGTAAATATGGAAACCAAAACTGCACGCAGTATTCCAGGTGTGGCCTCACCAATATCTTATATAGCTGTAGCAAGACTTCTCTGCTTTTATACTCCATCCCCTTTGCAATAAAGGCTAAGATACCATTGGCCTTCCTCATCACTTGCTTTACCTGCATTACTATCCTTTTGTGTTTCCCCAGGTCCCGCTATACAGCGGCACTTTGCAATCTTTCTCCATTTAAATAATAACTTGCTCTTTGATTTTTTTTCTGCCAAAGTGCATGACCTCACATTTTCCAACACTATACTCCATCTGCCAAATTTTTGCCCGCTCACTTAGCCTGTCTATGTCCTTTTGCAGATTTTTTTGTGTCCTCCTCACATGTTGCTTTTCCTCCCATCTTTGTATCGTCAGCAAACTTGGCTACGTTACATTCAGTCCCTTCTTCCAAGTCTTTTATATAGATTGTAAATAGTTGGGGTCCCAGCACTGATCCCTGCGGCACCCCACTAGTTACTAGTTGCCAACCAGAGAATAGACCATTTATCCCGACTCTCTGTTCTCTGTTAGTTAGCCAATTTTCTATCCATGTTAATATATTACGCCAACCCCATGAACTTTTAGCTTGTGCAGTAACCTTTTATGTGCCACCTTGTCACATGCCTTCTGGAAGTCCAAATACACCACATCCACTGGTTCCCCTTTATCCATCCTGTTCGTTACGTCCTCAAAGAACTCCAGCAACTTTGTCAAACATGACTTCGCTTCATAAATCCATGCTGACTCTGCCTGACCGAATTTTGCTTTTCCAAATGTCCTGCTACTGCTTCTTTAATAATGGACTCAAACATTTTCCCAACCACAGATGTTAGGCTAACTGGTCTATAGTTTCCTGCTTTTTGTCTGCCTCCTTTTTTAAATAGGGGCGTTACATTTGCAGTTTTCCAATCTGCTGGGACCTCCACAGAATCCAGAACCTTGGGCATAATTCGGGCATCTTGTTTAAAAGCCAAAAATAGTTTGATTGTTTAAAATATTGAAATAAGCTGGCACAAGCATGGAGCAAAAATAGTTGGAGGAATTATTACCCACTGACTGCGGTTCCTGCTGCACCATAAATTCGGTAGCAGTGGTTTTATTATAAATAATTTTCACACTCTGAACTCCTGATTTGATCTGGGCTGTTGGAGGGCGAGTCACATCTCATAGGATAGCTAGGAACACTAGAGAAAGACTACCTGTGCCATTTTCATGGGAATGTTCCAATGTGTGTTTCTGCAGTACTGTGGTGTCCTGCTCACTGCAGGCTCTCTCGGATGGCTGTAGCGGAGGCATACCCGAGTATGTTAAAGATAGAAAGTTGTTCCAACCCCCAGCACTATCCTTTCCCACCTTGATGAAGGGAGGGGGAAAGGAAACAATTTTAGCCAAAAAGAGTTAATTATAAAACTATCTCATTTCTCTGTTCAAATCTACTAAATGATTTCTGTATATTGTATATACTGATTTCAGGTGACCTATACAGCCAACTAAAAAGTAACTGCAACTTCAGGGTATTTAGTTGCCAGTTTAGTTGCTGAATGTTGTGTTTACAAAATGAAAATTTAAGAATTTCTTCAGTTCAGAGATACAATGGAGATTCATATTTCTCTAGCATGTTTAACCTTGTGCCACAACCTTGGGCCCAAGTTTCCCCAGGAGTTGTTTTTTTTTGGAGCAACTTGATTTTTCTGGACTATCTTTTTAGTTGCAATTCTGGTCATTTAATTTGCGCCAGTGTAAGTGAGTTCGATTTTTTTTTTTAGTTCAGTTTTTTTTTCAAAAGGGGGTGTTCCCAGCTACTTATCCCCGTTTTAGACATTTGGCCAGCAAATAGTTGCTCCAAACTAACTTAGGCCAGCGTATGCTGCTACTTCTGTCCGCACAGAAAAACCTTACCTAGAGTTGAGGAATCGGCGCAAATAAATACAGCAAGCACCAAACAAAGCACAAAAAGTAATAAGCAATTAATTAACAAATAAAATAGAAGGAACCCTGCACCTAAAGCACCAAAATCAATCAATAAATAACAAATAAAAAATAGAAGTCCTACCTTTGGGAAGGCAGCGGCTGCCGATGAGGGAGCCCATGTGGCCAGTGCAGTGGTCCCGGCACTGTTTTCAGCGCCGAGACCTGGCTCCGCCCCCAATCCATCGGGCCACGCTGCGTTACGACCGATGAGGCTGGCGAGCAGCCAGAATACCGACATCTTTTTTCGGCGCGCTTGGAGGCGGACAAAAGCGGCGTACCTCGGGTGAGGGCGCTAGAAAAACAGGATAGGGAAACTCTAGCCCAGTGTAACTGCTGTCTGCTATCGGTCTATTTGGGCCTGCCACAATTTAACCTTTAGTTAAAACGTGATATTTTGTTTGTCCAAGGAAAAGTTTTGAATATGAAACTACTAAGCCTTACCCTATTGTTAACTATGGTTAATGTCAGCCTGTTATGTCTTGTTCCTGAAGTTTTGGTGGCTGAGACTGGAGCCTGTGCTGTTCACACAGTGGAAGCGGTTTAGTGATGCTTCACTTCCCAGAGAACTACAGAGGATGGGAGATAACCAGTGTTGGGCCAACAGGTAATCCGGGAAAAAGGTGGATAAATCATGACTGCTTGAGAGATGAAGGTCAAGTTAGGACAGGACAGGTTTATTTACTGTGAGAAACCGAACACTAGCTCTTCCTGTAACTGCATCTCTGTGGAGCTGAATGCAGATCCTACTGCGAGCTGCAATACACAATGGCTACTCTGTTTGAAACATGCTATTGAAGTCCTGTCGGAATGCCACAGCAACGCATCAGAAATCAGTTTAAAAACAAACTCAATGCATTTTCTTGTTCCTTTTATGGGGATGTAGTCCCCTGTGAGGATGTTTGTGCCAGTGAGGAATGCCCTTTCAGGAAATCCCACCCTGGAACATTGCTTTTACTACAATATATTATTTACAGGTCACACCTGTGATTGTTCTCGCTTTCCACTGTAGATCAGAACTCGTGGCTTATTATGGTACTGTTGATAATTAGACACTTGATAGTTATACAGTTGACATCAACATAATGCCTATTTGTTAAGTAAATTGGACGTAAACTAGAGGTGATACAGAACTCGGCTGCCCGTGTCCTAACTCGCACCAAGTCCCGCTCACCCATCACCCCTGTGCTCGCTGATCTACATTGGCTCCCGGTTAAGCAACGCCTCGATTTCAAAATTCTCATCCTCGTTTTCAAATCCCTCCATGGCCTCGCCCCTCCCTATCTCTGTAATCTCCTCCAGCCCCCCACCCCGAGAATTCTGCGCTCCTCTAATTCTGCCCTCGTGAGCATCCCTGATTATAATCACTCAACCACTGGTGGCGTGCCTTCTGTTACCTAGGCTCTAAGCTCTGGAATTCACTGCCCTAAACTTCTCCGTCTCTCTACCTCTCTTTCTTTCCTCCTTCAAGATGCTCCTTAAAACCTACCTCTTTGACCGAGCTTTTGGTCACCTGCCCTAATTTCTCCTTATGCGCTCGATGTCAATTTTTTTGTTATCATAATACTCCTGTAAAGCATCATGGGACGTTTC
Organism: Pristiophorus japonicus; assembly: GCF_044704955.1. Lineage (NCBI taxonomy): Eukaryota > Metazoa > Chordata > Chondrichthyes > Pristiophoridae > Pristiophorus > Pristiophorus japonicus. The sequence continues at coordinate 152,379,559 of NC_091989.1, forward strand.
ACTACATTGAAGGTGCGATATAAATACAAGTTGTTGTTGTGAAACACTGGCTAATACAGTGATAGTGTTTGAGTAGGTATTGATCAAAGATATTGATGTGCTAGGAACCATTAAGTTACCAAGGAAAGGCTCTTTGAAGTTAAGTGAAAGCCTAAATGAGAAATTGAAAGACGAACTGTAAGTTCCTGCCCCGCTATCACCAATAAACAATCTGTGGGATATATGTTTGTGTCTGCAATAAATTTAAGCTTTTACTCATGGCTTCATTACTGGCTCATGGAAATTAGCTTTTTATCAACAAAATGAGTGTGTTAAAAATGCACACAATGCAAAGTGACCTTTTTTTGTGTTCATTATGGAATTACTAAACACCCTTTGAAAGACCTCTCATTAGCAAAACCAAAACATTGAATACAAAGGGGGTGGTTTTACCTCAAACTTCTAGCTAAGGAGCCCAAGAGCTGGGGTTAGGCCCCATTCAAAAATGATAATGTTGTGTAGTGAAGTTCTTCCTCTCCAGAATAACTAAAATGCATAAAACAAATAAAAGCTGATTGGGCTCAAATTTGTTGACAAAAAGCTGATTCAAGATAACAGCAATGTATAGCTACCCCCAAAAGCTCAGTGAATTTATCGGTGACTAGCTGACCCATACAGGCCATAAGGTTTGGCCCCGAGTCAGTCCTGATCTTGTGTGGAGCAACTGTAGGGGTGCTCCAATTGGTTTCTGCACTCCTGGATTGGGGGTGGGGGAGGGGATTAAATTAGACAGGGATCCTGCTTGAAGTGTGGTTATTGGGTGAGGAAACTATCAGAGTAGACTGTGCTGTCCCCTAGTGTCAAAAAGGCTGCAAGCACCCATTATCAACACTGAATAATAGCTCTTGGGGAAGGCAACTGCAAACCAGGAAATCAGAGCTCAGTGAGAAGACTACAGCTTCAGGAGAGGAAAGAAGAAGACTGCAATAAAAAAAATCAATTTAATAATTCCTCAACTGGAAGCTCAACTAGAATTCAAGTTGTCCAATAAGCTCTATTTTGGATGATATCTCTAACCTTACATTTTTCCTTGTGATTCTGCTGTCGATAAGTTTATTTTTGAAGCTTCTTTTCTTTATCAGATACCGAGAACTCAATACTGCAGAATCTCTAGAGGAGTGTAGAAAGTGCAGGGGTGAAATTAAAAAGGATTTAAGGAAAGCAGAGAGCATGAAAAATTCTTGGCAGTTAAAATAAAGGAAAACCCAAAGATGTTTTATAAATATATTAAGAGCAAGAGGATAACTAAAGAAAGGGTAGGACCTATTCAAGACCATGAGGGTAATCTGTGTGTGGAGGCGGAAGATGTGGGTATGGTTTTTAATGAATACTTTGCGTCTGTTTTCGCAAAACAATCTCTGAGCGGGTGCAGGACATTTTGGAGGAGGAGGGTGAACAGCCAGTTGTCGTGGTGCATATAGGTACAAACGATATAGGTAAAAAACGGGATGAGGTCTTACAAGCTGAATTTTAGGGAGCTAGGAGTTAAATTTAAAAAACAGGACCTCGAAGGTAGTAATCTCAGGATTTCTACCAGTGCCACGTGCTAGTTAGAGTAGAAATAGCAGGATAGCTAAGATGAATATGTGGCTTGAGGAGTGGTGCAGAAGGGAGGGATTCAAATTCCTGAGACGTTGGAACCGGTTCTGGGGGAGGTGGGATCAGTACAAACCAGACGGTCTGCACCTGGGCAGGACCGGAAAAAAATGTCCGAGGGGGAGTATTTGCTAGTGCTGTTGGGGAGGGGTTCAACTAATATGGCAGGGGATGGGAACCTATGCAGGGAGACAGAGGGAAGTAAAATGGGGGCAGAAGCAAAAGATAGAAAGAAGAAAATTAAAAGTGGAGGGCAGAGAAACCCAAGGCAAAATTCAAAAAAGATTACATTACAGCAAAATTCTACAGGGACAAAGTGTGTTAAAAAGACAAGCCTGAAAGCTCTGTACCTCAATGTGAGGAGTATTCATAATAAGGTGGACAAATTAACTGTGCAGGCAGCTATTAACGAATATGATATAATTGGGATTATGGAGACATCGATCGAGGGTGACCAAGGCTGGGAACTCAACATCCAGGGATATTCAACATTCAGGAAGGTTAGACAGAAAGGAAAAGTTAGGTGGGGTAGCGTTGCTGGTTAAAGAGGAGATTAACGCAATAGTAAGGCAGGACGTTAGCTTGGATGATGTGAAATCTGAATGGTAGAGCTGCAGAACACCAAAGGGCAGAAAACGCTAGTGGGAGTTGTGTACAGACCACCAAACAGTAGTAGTGAGGTTGGGGACAGCATCAAACAAGAAATTAGGGATGCGTGCAATAAAGGTACAGCAGTTATCATGGGCGACTTTAATCTACGTATAGATTGGGCTAACCAAACTGGTAGCAATACGGTGGAGGAGGATTTCCTGGAGTGTATTAGGGATGGTTTTCTAGACCAATATGTCGAGGAACCAACTGGAGGACTGGCCATCCTAGATGTGTAATGAAAAAGGACTAATTAACAATCTGGTTGTGTGAGGCCCCTTGGGGAAGAGTGACCATAATACGGTAGAATTCTTTATTAAGCTGGAGAGTTACACAGCTAATGCAGAGACTAGGGTCCTGAACTTAAGAAAGGTAACTTCAATGGTATGAGACATGAATTGGCTAGAATAGATTGGCGAATGATACTTAAAGGGTTAACGGTGAATAGGCAATGGCAGACATTTAAAGATCACATGGATGAACTTCAACAATTGTACATCCCTGTCTGGAGTAAAAATAAAACGGGCAAGGTGGCTCAACTGTGGCTAACAAGGGTAATCCAAGGAAGAGGCATATAAATTAGCCAGAAAAAGCAGCAAACCTGAGGACTGGGAGAAATTTAGAATCCAGCAGAGGAGGACAAAGGGTTTAATTAGGAGGGGGAAAATAGAGTAGGAGTGAAAGCTTGCTGGGAACATAAAAACTGACTGCAAAAGCTTCGATAGATATGTGACGAGAAAAAGCTTAGTGAAGACAAACGTAGGTCCCTTGCAGTCAGAATCAGGTGAATTTATAATGGGGAACAAAGAAATGGCAGACAGTTGAACAAATACTTTGGTTCTGTCTTCATGAAGAAAGACACAAATAACCTTCCGGAAATACTAGGGGACCGAGGGTCTAGAGAGAAGGAGGAACTGAAGGAAATCCTTATTAGGCGGGAAATTGATGGGATTGAAGGCCGATAAATCCCCAGGGCCTGATAGTCTGCATCCAAGAGTACTTAAGGAAGTGTCCCTAGAAATAGTGGATGCACTGGTGATCATTTTCCAACAGTCTATCAACTCTGGATCAGTTCCTATGGACTGGAGGGTAGCTAATGTGACACCACTTTTTTAAAAAGGAGGGAGAGAGAAAACGGGTAATTATGGACCGGTTAGCCTGACATCAGTAGTGGGGAAAATGTTGGAATCAATTATTAAAGCTGAAATAGCAGTGCATTTGGAAAGCAGTGACCGGATCGGTCCAAGTCAGCATGGATATGAAAGGGAAATCATGCTTGACAAATCTTGTAGAATTTTTTGAGGATATAACTAGTAGAGTTGACAAGGGAGAACCTGTGGATGATGTGTATTTGGACTTTCAAAAGGCTTTTGACAAGGTCCCAAACAAGAGATTGGCGTGCAAAATTAAAGCACGTACTCTATTTCTCCTGCCCTAATCAAACCCTTTGTCCTCCTCTGCTGAGTTCACTGCTTTTCCTGGCCAATTTGTATGCCACTTCCTTGGCTTTAATACTATCCCTGATTTCCCTTGATAGCCACGGTTGAGCCACCTTCCCTTTTTTATTTTTACGCCAGACAGGGATTTACAATTGTTGTAGTTCATCCATGCGGTCTCTAAATGTCTGCCATTGCCCATCCACAGTCAACCCCTTAAGTATCATTCGCCAATCTATCCTAGCCAATTCACGCCTCATACCTTCAAAGTTACCCTTCTTTAAGTTCTGTACCATGGTCTCTGAATTAACTGTTTCATTCTCCATCCTAATGTAGAATTCCACCATATTATGGTCACTCTTCCCCAAGGGGCCTCACACAACGAGATTGCTAATTAATCCTCTCTCATTACACAACACCCAGTCTAAGATGGCCTTCCCCCCCCCTAGTTGGTTCCTCGACATATTGGTCTAGAAAACCATCCCTTATGCACTTCAGGAAATCCTCCTCCACCGTATTGCTTCCAGTTTGGTTAGCCCAATCTATATGTATATTAAAGTCACCCATGATAACTGCTACACCTTTATTGCATGCACCCCTAATTTCCTGTTTGATGCCCACCCCAACATCATTACTACTGTTTGGAGGTCTGTACACAACTCCCACTAACGTTTTTTGCCCTTTGGTGTTCTGCAGCTCTACCCATATAGATTCCACATCATCCAAGCTAATGTCCTTCCTAACTATTGCATTTATCTCTTTAACCAGCAATGCTACCCCACCTCCTTTTCCTTTTCTTCTATCCTTCCTGAATGTTGAATACCCTTGGATGTTGAGTTCCCAGCCCTGATCATCCTGGAGCCACGTCTCTGTAATCCCAATCACATCATATCTGTTAACATCTATTTGCACAGTTAATTCATCCACCTTATTGCGGATACTCCTTGCATTAAGACAGGCTTGTTTTTTTAACACCCTTTGTCCTTTTAGAATTATGATGTAGTGTGGCCCTTTTTGTTTCTTGTCTTTGTTTACTCGGCCTTCCACTATTGCTTTTTACCTTTCTATCATCTGTTTCTGACTCCATATTACTTCACCCTATCTCGCTGCATAGGTTCCCATCCCCCTGCCATATTTGTTTAAACACTCCCGAACTGCATTAGCAAATGTTGCCCCTAAGGTCCCATATGGCAGACTGGTCACGAAGGTAAAAGCCCATGGGATCCAGGGCAAAGTGGCAAGTTGGATCCAAAATTGGCTTAGAGGTAGGAAGCAAAGGGTAATGCTTGATGGATGTTTTTGTGAGTGGAAGGATGTTTCCAGTGGGGTTCCACAGGGCTTTTGTTTTTGTGGTATACATTAATGATCTAGACTTGAATATAGGGGGTATGATTAAGAAGTTTGCAGATGACACTAAAATTAGCCGTGTGGTTGATAATGAAGAAGAAAGCTGCGGATTGCAGGAAGATATCAATCAACTGGTCAGGTGGGCAGAACAGTGGCAAATGGAATTTAATCTGGAGACATGTGAGGTCATGCATTTGGGGAGGGCTAACAAGTAACACTGAAAGGGAATATACATTAAATGGTAGGACACTGAGAAGTGTAGAGGAACAAAGGGACCTTGGAATGCATGTCCACAGATTCCTGAAGGTAGCAGGCCAGGTGGTTAAAAAGGCATACGGAATGCTTGCCTTTATTAGCCAAGGTATAGAAGACAAGAGCGGGGAAGTTATGCTTGAACTGTATAAAACACTGGTTAGGCCACAGCTGGACTACTGTGTGCAGTTCTGGTCACCACATTACAGGAAGGACGTGATTGCACTGGAGAGGGTACAGAGGAGATTTATGAAGATGTTGCTGGGAGTGGAGAATCTTAGCTATGAGGACAGATTGGATAGGCTGGGTTTGTTTTCCTTGGAACAGAGGAGGCTGAGGGAAGACCTCATTGAGGTGTATAAAATTATGAGGGGCCTAGATATAGTGGATAGAAAGGGCCTCTTTCCCTTAGCAGAGGGGTCTACAACTAGGGGGCATAGATTTAAAGTAATTGATAGAAGGCTTAGAGGGGATTTGAGGAGAAATATTTTCACGCAGAGGGTTGTGGGGGTCTGGAACTAACTGCCTGAAAGGATGGTAGGGGCAGAAACCCTCACCACATTTAAAAAGTACTTGGATGTGCACTTTTGAAGTGCTGTAACCTGCAGGGCTACGGACCTAGAGCTGGAAAGTAGGATTAGGCTGGATAGCCTCTTGTTGGCCAGCACAGACACGATGGGCCGAAATGGCCTCCTTCCGTGCTGTAAACTTCTATGATTTATATTGTCAGATAAATTTTGGCAGTACGTGAATAAAAAATTGATGCTGCAAGGTAACCGGTTTGAGCAGTCCGAGGTTGATCTCAGTGCCCCCCCCTCCCCTCCCAATGATACAAACTGCAGTTACAGGTTGAAGTTCAAGGCTTAATGAAGGGAGATTTATATATTCTGTTTTTTCTTAATTAATTGCAGTTTACTTTCGGGGGAAATGGAAAGTCCTCCACCCAATACCCCCTGGGTTCTTGGTGCCTTTTTATACTTTACTCTGCGGAGGAAAAATGAGCTGAGGATACTTCAGACAGTAATGAGAAAGATCTGTGCTGAAAATGAGCTGGTAAATTTATTCTTTATTATTTCTTTCTTTTAATCTGATGGTATACACCTCTTTGACAACAAGAAGCTAATACGTATAAAGATGAATCTTAAAAATACATTGAATAAAATCCAGACAGCAATGTGTGCTGATGAACTCTGATATGATTTCTTATTAATTTAATGGTTACAGTGTCAGAGATTATCCACTTTATTTAACCCTAGTTCTGTTTATAGTCTATAGATAAATTGGACACTGACTCTGGCAAAAGTTACATTACAAAAACTATTTTGATGTAATTTGTAAGGTAGCATGGGGACACTGAAAACATCAGTACACATTAGGCCTGGCTCCTTATTCTGTGTATATACTGTAATTTGTCTTTCATTGAGTGGCGAAGAATGGAAGACCTACTGTTTATAACTCGTACCAACATTAAGGATGGATTGTTCAGTTTTGCAGAGTTCACATGCTCTCTCTAATTGTGATTGCACTGTAGCAATTAAGCAATGTGTTGTGGAATATTTATTGCATGTAATCATACGAGAGAGAATTACACACCAAACTGTTCCCATGCAACTCCCAGCAACCAGCAGAGGCTGGGAGATGGTTGTTTGGCCACCTTACAGTTAGGGAATGGTGGTTTACCTCTGGGAAGGGGAGAAGGGAACCCAATCTGGAGGTTGCATTTGTTGGTGCTATTAGGATTGGCTATTCATTAGTTACGCTAACTTTACCAAATTTACCTGTAGAGATAATGCTCTGGCCTTTCACCTATAATTGAAATGCCATAAATATCTGTTGCATATGGAGACTACTACGACTATTTCACCATCGACCATACCATCAGGAAGCATGTGGTCAGGTTCCCCATATATACTGAACATACCCAGCACCACCTCTATCGATCAAAAGACTAATATCAAGACCTGGATAAGCCAACATTTCCTCCATCAAAACCAACGCTGTTTTTCTGACTTTTGGCAGGTCTCTGGCTGCCACCTACATGACTGAGTCAGAAAGACCAGCACTTTTGCATACTGCTCAACTCCAAGCTCCTGCAGATCCACTCCGTTAAATGAACCACTTTCTTCCACATTCCCAACATTGCTCATCGCCACAACGTTGCCTATTCCACCCTATCTTTCCCATTTCAATCATAGACTATGCCTTCGTTACCTTAAGGCTTGACTTCTAACACTCTTCTAGATGGCTGCTTTGCCTCAACCCTCCACGAGCTTCAACATTCAAAATGCTTCAGCCCATGTCCTCGTCTTCAAAAGTCCCACATTGCTGTGATATGTCCTTTCAAGATCTAATCATTTCTGATCACCCTCTCTGCTTTTACAAACCTCCAAGCCCTTCCGTTTGACACTTACTTTGGTCCTGTCCTTGGCCCTCTCCAATTTTCTCTTTCTCCCTCCCGCTCAACATTCACTGTTTTCCCTCTAATGCTAAATGCTTTGAGATAGCTTCCTGCACGTGAAGATACATGTTGTTATGTGATCTGCCTGTTCCTTGTTTTCCTTTCACATTTTCATTATTTACCTCTTGCTGTTTTCCATTATTTTTAAAGCGTGGAGGTTCGGTTCGAAATGGTGATGCTACAAACAATTTTATTTTTTAATACATTCTGTGAAATGTGAAGAACACACACAAATCTACTGCCCCTTCATGGTCTTGAGAGCTGAGCATTTTGAGTTATATCTCAGTCAACATCCCAAAGCCTAACAAAAAGTATACCTTGACAATTAAGACCTAAGATGCAGTTGTCTTGTAACTGAAGAAATGTAATAACCGAGTGTAATAATGGAGGGTGGACTGTGTCTGATGTGCAAGATCACAGTGAAGTTTCATCTCCAAGCTTTTGATATCAACTTGTGCACCTTTTGCTTTCACTTTTTAAAAACATCTCCTTTCCAGTCCTGTATAGTAATAGTTTTGAATTTGACTATAAATAAAAACATTGACCCAACTTAGACTATTACATAAAACTACATTGTGTAGAATAAAGTAGAGATTTTTCATTTTTTGTTCGTGGTATCAAAACCTCTAAATTCATGAAAAGTGGTGCATAATTCAATCTTTATTTCAGCTCCAGGTTTCTCTGCTCTATCTCAGTTTGATGGATCTGATCTCATCCCTATTGCAACCAAAGGTAAATATGTGTTGCTTCATCCTTATAAACTTTTGCTTCAGGTACAGGTTGAAGCCAAAGATGCTTTATTTATTTTAGTATGCATCGTTGGTAATGTTGGCGGGAGTCCATTTCCCTTTCATCCAAATAGCAAGCAGAGCCAGTGTAGTTTTCTATTAGTGGATTTGTACCTGAACTTCTGAGAACTTGCATCTCAAGGGTGATGTTTTTTTTAAACAGTGAAATATAAACAGATGTTTTACTGTGCATAGTGAAACAATTCTTCTCTTGTAGGAGCACAATAACTTTAGTGATGCAACACATCATCATGAAGCAAACTTCTTTCCATGCTTCAAATAAGGAAAGAAGGTCAATATTTAAAATTACTACATGATTAACCCATCTGCACAGTTATAGTATAACTGGAACGTGTAATGACCAAGTGTGAATTTTGTTTCTTTACTCGTTCATGGGATGTGGGTGTTGCTGGCAAGGCCAGCATTTATTGCCCATCCTAACTGCCCTTGAAAAGGTGGTGGTGAGCTGACTTCTTGTGTGCGTTTACTTAACAGAAGATCACTTGTTGAACTCTCCTGTAATTTTAGGAGCGCTGCAATCTTGAAGTATTTCACTCTTTAACCATTATACACCTTTTGCACGAAGAAATAATCTTGGAATATTTTGGGGGTCATTTAATGTGTGCATTCCATTTAAATAGATGATCTATCATTTTCTTTGAAACTGCTTGAATCTGGTTCTCCCACGTTACTGGGAGTCTGACAATGTTCTTTTTACCTGAACAGGAAGCCTCGGGCTTAACTATTGCAGTAAAAACATGTGCTGATGTGATCATGGTTTTGGAGGAGCAGAACATATCCTGGCTCAATATATTTTTGGCAGTGAACAAGGGTAAGTTACTTCACCTTAAACTGGATAAAAATAATTCAGGACATCAAACACTGAACAGCTACTATCTGAGTCACACACCTCTTACAGATTATCCCGAAACTGAAGATATGCCAAATAGGTATTGATCCCTCCATTTCTTTTAATACTATTACTACAACAACTTACATTTATATATCTCCTGTAACTTAATAAAGGAGCTTCACAGGAGCATTATCAAACAAAATTTGACACCGAGCCACATCAGGAGATATCGGGACAAAGAGGTAGATTTTAAGGAACATCTTAAAGGTGGAGAGGTTTATATGGGGGGAATTACAATATACATAGATGACCTAGAAGAAGGGACAGAGTGTAGTGCAACAAAATTTGCAGATGACACTAAAATTAGTGGGAAAGCGGGTTGTGTAGAGGACTCGGAGAGGCTGCAAGGAGATTTGGATAGGTTAAGCGAATGGGCTAAAGTTTGGCAGATGGAATACAATGTCGGAAAGTGTGAGGTCATCCACCTTGGGGGAAAAAAAAACAGTAAAAGGGAATATTATTTGAATGGGGAGAAATTACAACATGCTGTGGTGCAGAGGGACCTGGGGGTCCTTGTGCATGAATCCCAAAAGGTTAGTTTGCAGGTGCAGCAGGTAATCAGGAAGGCGAATGGAATGTTGGCCTTCATTGCGAGAGGGATGGAGTACAAAAGCAGGGAGGTCCTACTGCAACTGTATAAGGTATTGGTAAGGCCGCACCTGGAGTACTGCGTGCAGTTTTGGTCACCTTACTTAAGGAAGGATATACTAGCTTTGGAAGGGGTACAGAGACGATTCACTAGGCTGATTCCAGAGTGAGGGAGTTACCTTATGATGATAGATTGAGTAGACTGGGTCTTTACTCCTTGGAGTTCAGAAGGATGAGGGATGATCTTCTAGAAACATTTAAAATAATGAAAGGGATAGACAAGATAGAGGCAGAGAGGTTGTTTCCATTGGTCGGGGAGACTAGAACTAGGGGGCACAGCCTCAAAATACGGAGGAGCCAATTTAAAACCGAGTTGAGAAAGAATTTCTTCTCCCAGAGGTTTGTAAATCTGTGGAATTCTCTGCCCAAGGAAGCAGTTGAGGCTGGCTCATTGAATGTTTTCAAGTCAAAGATAGATAGATTTTTAAGCAATAAGGGAATTAAGGGTTACGGGGAGAGGGCGGGTAAGTGGAGCTGAGTCCACGACCAGATCAGCCATGATCTTATTGAATGGTGGAGCAGGCTCGAGGGGCTAAATGGCCTACTCCTGTTCCTAATTCTTACGTTCTTATGAATTCCAGAGCTTAGAGCCTAAGTAGCTGAAGGCACAGCGGCCAGTGGTGGAGCGATTACAATTGGGTATTCACAAGATGCCAGAATTAGAGGAGCACAGATATCTCTGGGTGGGTGGGGGTTGTGGGGCTGGAGATTGCAGAGAGAGGGAGGAGGCAAGGCCATGGAGGATTTGAAAATCTGGATGATAATTTTAAAATGGAAGAATGAGATGAATTAAGTCGGTTTTTCTCTCGAGTGCTATGTCAGCAGTCGGGAGCCTGCTAAACACAGTCTAAAGTTTCAGTGAGTAGCAAGCATGAATGGAGTGGATGTTTTATCATCATAATGCATGATGAATAATTATTTTAATTTGTCTTTAATCATTTCTGGAGGACAATAAAATTAATGTTAATCTATTTATTTGTGTGCATGTGTGTGGGCACAATGTAAAGTGCCACAAAAGACAACTGAATATAGGCCCCTCACAGTACTTTCTCCTCCCATCGCAGATCGTGGGCCACACCAGATCCTGTACAGCATGGTCTCTGATATGGAAATTAAACTACTTCCTGTTGCTTTCTACAGGTATAATATGTAACTTTAAAAATTTAAGACCGTTTCATTAATAGCTTACATTTAAATGCTATTCCTGCTTGGGATGTGTTAGAGATGTATACAGCCCCAAATGGCTTGATTTAAATTTGTTTTCTGAGTGATTTCTGAGGGGGTGAAAGTTTTAAATTGAATTTTACTTTGCAATTGCAAGTGAAATAAATGTGAGTTTACATCTGTTGTGTAAATGTGACTTTATAAGCACCCGCCAGTATTTGTGCCTTGATGAATGTAATTAAATTATTGACACCAGCCAATGCAGCATCAAAAATGCACAGTACAGGCTCTCTTCAACCTGCGACTCTTAAAGAAGAAAGGCTTTCTTGAATTCCTAAGGGATACTGATTTCTAACAGTTCACACACATTATGCAGGAAATCAGAAGTGATTCTGATTTGCATATTTGTAATATTGTTTAAGTTTTTACTATTTCTCAATTTTCCAATAGCCTTATTCCTGGTCTGGATCGAAAGCTGCTTTCTTCTGTCATCAAACACCCAGATTTCCTGTCAGTGGCGATCACTTTGTATACAGCAATGGTCAAGCTCTTCCTTGATGGAGACGATATCTCAGCCACAGATCAGTGTGATTTACAAAGCTCCAAGCAGGTACCCATTGTTAATGCAGAACTTCATAGATGATTAACAGAAATGTTAAATCCCTTTCTCACAAGTTGCTGTTTTTTAATTTAAGTGCACAACTTTGTTTTTTTTTAAATTGTGGTTGTATTATTTTCTTTTGGTGAAAGTAGAAACAATCTGTATGTTGTACAGTTCAACACCATTAATATTTCTTTCTTTCATAGTGTTCAAGTAGCTTTATAGGCTTCCTTTGCTGTACTAGTGTGAGGTGACACTATTTCTGCACAATGTCAAGTTCTGATTTTGAAATATGATTGATTTTCATATTAACTGTTGATGCCTTTAGAGAATGGTACAGCCAGATTCAAGACTTCCACATCCTTTGATCCATTCTGACTGGCATGCACAATTGGTACCTGACTTGTCTCACCTTTGCATGTATGCAGACCAGTTTCACTGGGTGGATGAATTGTGCTTTCATCTTTTTGGCTCCCAAGTGCAAATCCAGCTCTTGTTCTCTGCTAGCTGTAAGTGTCTCGTGTAAAATGAGTTTGGATATTATCAATCCCATTCCCACGTTTATGCCCATATTTGGCAGGAAATTGGTAATCTGAGGCAGTAGCTACTGCAGATGTGCAAAAATGTCAGCATCATTTCAAAGCCACCGCAGGTGTGGCTTCTGCTGCGAATTATTTCCCGCTGTGCAGTCATGTGTCCACCTCTAGATGAAAGCATGGTTCCTCTTTTGGCAATAGGTGCTTTCATGCACGAAGAAGCTATTTTATTTCACTTGATAACAAAATGAAATTTAAAGAAGTAAGCATAAGAAAAACAATCTGAATAAAGCCACTGGTTTTAATTTTTTTTAATAAGCTTTGCTTCTCTTCCCAGCCTGACCCTTTGGGATTAATAACGCGAGGGCATCAGTTTCTACTTCGTACAATTCCATGGTGTCCTGCTCACACAATTTCACAGCACAACAAAGTAAGAGCTTCTGACAAAATTAACTGCTATGTGATAATTCCCTTGTTAGTCACTCAAACTCTCTTATTTCACTTGATTATTTAAGTTAAAATAACTAGTGATAATCTCTGTAAAAAGTGTTGCATCTGTGAGAATGCAAGGTACCTGCTTTCTTCCTGCTTGTTCCATGCTAACAATATATTATTGCTAACGTAGTTATCATGGACCAATTAGATCTGAGAATAGCATTTAGCAACAAACACAATTACACACCAAAAACAGAAAAATAAGTAAGCTGAAATAACTCTACCATTTAAATTTAGAACAAAGTTTATGTTAAGCTAACAAAACATTTAAAAGTTGAGTTCTAACTTAAAAGTTGAGTTCTAACTTAAAAGTTGACTACGAGCAATCAGAGGCCTGCAGAAATGGATTATATGGCAGTCCTGGTTAATAGTTTGCGGTCTATTCTGTTCCAATTTTGCATGAGCACATCCATAGATCAACTAAAATAAAAAGAATGCCGGTGTAGTAATGAACATAACCATTTTGAACTTGCTCAAAGTACTGACAATTCATGAACATCAAAGCACAAAGGAAAATTACTCATTTAATAACCAGATTAAAACCTGGTTATGCTACCTTGCATAAACAGCACTTGACTTGCATTTATGCAGAGCATTCACATCTCACCTGGCAGCGTTATTTTGAAATTATGAAGGTGTTATGTAGTGAAGTGCAACAGCCATTTTCTACTTGGCAAAATCTCACAGCAATGAGACAAAAGATTGATTAACTTTATTTTTTGGGCGGGGGGGGGGGGGGGGGGGGGGGGGGGGGGGAGGAGGAGGAGGAGGAGGAAGGGGAGGAGGAAGGAGGGAGGAGGAGGAGGGGGAGGAGGAGGGAGGGAGAGAGAGAGAGAGAGAGAAAGAGGAGAGAAAGAGAGGTATTGGCCAAGGCATTAAAAGCGCTCCTCTTTGGGATCTCGTCAGGAAATATTTTACTATCTACCTAAACCACAATAAGCAGAATGGACCTTGGTTTAAACTCTGATCCGAACAGGACATCCAATAATGCAGCACTTCACCATATAGTGCACTGGAGTATCAGCCCACATCACAGATTTTCAAACTGGGACGCCTCATCTTGCGAGCATACTACGGGGTTGATTTTATGCCGAGAGAACATTTACTTTTCTGGTACAGGTACAAAGTAGAGGCCCCCTTTGTTTCCCTGATATTTCCAGCACTTCCAAGGGCTGGCGGATTGCCTCGATCTGCAACAGATACAAAGCTATGGCTAGTTGTTTACATGACATAGAAAATAGGTGCAGGAGTAGGCCATTCAGCCCTTCGAGCCTGCACTGCCATTCAACAAGATCATGGCTGATCACCTCCCCCCACCCCCCAACCCCAACGCCCCCTCCACACACCCCCAGCCGCAAGGACCACATCCAATGACGTGGGAAGGCATGTTCCGGTTTATTTTTCCCTTGGTCCCTAGCCCCCCCCTCTGGTTCATGGAGAAAGGGGCAGGCAGCAAACAAAGGGGCTGAAATTACCCACCGCCGGAAACGCACGCACGCACGGACTCTGTTTCAGATGTTTTTACCGGCGCGGTGACCTTTTGAGCGAAATTCCGCTTTGGCTTCTTTTTCCAGAGGCCCAGAAGTCGGTCATAATGGTGGCGGAAGTGCAGCGGTGAGCGGAAGTTTGCACACTAGGAAGGGCAGAAGTTGTGGGCCGGGAGGACTGTCCTCTGCTGTCACTCATCAGTGTAGTGCCGCTGATGTCATCACGCTAGCTCGTCACCACATCTCTCCTCTTCACTTAAAAGGGGAGAGCTGCTGCCATTATTTAAGTTAGGACCACTGGGTCACCAGGGAAGGTTTTGGCTAGGTCAGCGACCTGCATCGCTGCCCGGCCGAACCCAGGGACATAATTGTCGGCCTGACATGGCAGTCAGCCAACAAAAAAAGATGGCGGCCGTGGCAGAAGGTCCTCCCCTTCAATGACAGCCGCACCATCATTTTGAACACACCAAGCAGTGCACCGGCAGAAAATCTGTCGGCGGCAGGAGCAAGATTTTCTTGGCAGAGTTTTGCGATCCGGGGGGGGGGGGGGGGGGGGGGGAACGGCCGGCGGTAAGAAACCTTAAGGGAAGGGGCAATTTCAGACCCAAAGATAAGTTTTTTTTAATTCTCTAACAGCAGCTTCAGAGCAGGGTTCGGCACTGGGGACTTTGACTGCTGTTTTTGGCCAGGAGGTAGATGGCTCTGACTGGTAGCTGTGAAGCCATGGCATGGGATCACCAACAGTATATTAATATTTGCATGTGGTTTCCGCACAGATTTAAAAACTACTGGCCTAAATGTTATAATGCTCTGCTGTATGTTAGAGGCAAGAGTGAATAGTAGTTGAAATACTGTTACCCTAATTTTCCTTGCTGACACCGAGTAGCCATACTCATTTTATAACCTGCACTTCATCTACCAGTGTAAGATTTAATGAAAAGTAATTGCTTTTTTCTTTCTTTAGTTACAGGCTGCTTGTAAGGACATTGACCCAGAGCTGAAAGCTGCACTTGACTATCTGCAGCACTGCAATGGTGATGGACTCTATTCTGAACCCACTATTCTATAAAGAATGAGACTGACCCACACGTAGGAGGTTTAATAGGTTGCTCACCATGGTGCTGAAAATGAGTAACCACCAGGAGGATATTTCAACATTCGTACAAAAAAGTGAAAAGCTCTCAAAATTTACTGCTGCGATGAACAAAACAAGTCCAGGCCTATAACATGCCTTGTAGTTTGTGGATTGTAAACTGAAGGACTTTTAGATTTGCATCATTTGCCAATATCATTTTTTTTTTTTTTTAAATGGTAAAATATCACCAGTTTGCCATTCTACATGAATTCTCAATTTAATGAGCACACAAAAGCACTGCAGAATTTTCTTGAAGGAACTTTATTAAAAGTGAACTTATTTTAGCCTTATTTTGAAATATGCAGAGAATCTGTTCAAAGTACTATGTGCAATAACATTAGCCAATCATTAAGTGGCTGCTTTATCACTTCCTCAAACTGCATCTCTGAACACATTGGGGCAGTTTCAATGCTCCTGCCACATTATTCTTGTAAACTAAAACTTGCAACTGCAGTCAACCTCAACCAGACTATTGTATAACAAACGTCAGTGAAAGATAAGGTAACTGGTAGTACAGTCTGCAGAACGGCCAGTGTAATGTAATGAACAGAATTGGATTTCCTTCAGTTTTGAAAATCTGAGGTAGAGTAACTGACTTGAGGATAATTTTACCTTGTACAACTTTTTTGTTTGGTTATGTACTAGTTCAGTTCGTGGTGTGGATTTAAACTGCAACAAGGAAGTAATGTACTCAACTGAACACATTTTAATTATAAATGTAAAACTATTAGTCTCAAATGAGTTGGCGAGTACTGTCCATACAATGGACTTTGGTTAGTCAGATTTTGTCCTACAGTAGATGGTTTTTAGTTACTGTAAAAGCACTTGTGTATATTTTTGGTTTTTAGTTTGAGTTAGACAGTTGCTGGATTGTGTGGCTTAAAAACAAATCAGAATAGGCACTGCTTTGTTCATGTTAAACACATGGCTTTAAACAAGTATTTATGGGTTAATGTTGAATTTAAAGAGTAAAAATATTTAATTACCAAATTGACTGCAAAAACTCTGAACCTTATACTGTAAAGTCATGGATTTTCATGATTTCTAGAATTTCTCCTTCGTTCTGTTTTGGAAGTGATTTAGACAAGGTAGTCAGACTTAGTGCTGCAGAAGGTACCACCAGGAACTGCTCTTTGTATTTTCCAGATATTACAAATTAGTCCACTGCTAATTCATTATTTTTCTATAAGCTATAGAGTTCTATCATTTGTCATTATCCCTCTAGAATGTAACAGCATTAAATTATGCTCATTACTACCCAGTAGTATTGCAACTGGGGAGAGGATCCATATATTAGACATGTACGAATTAAATATAAAAGTAACTTCCAAATTAGTTACATATATACACAACCACTCTAGCTTGCACAATGTAAACTTGTACAAAACCGGGTGAAACATCTTTGCCGACACTGCACTAATTGGCAAGTTTTCTGCAGATTGTTGTATGAAAACCACGTTGTCTAAGATAAATCTTCAGGGTGGGGGGAAAAGGAAAGGGGAGGGAGGGGGAAACAAACAATAACTAAGTGGCTCAAGGCTGAATGTCCAAACCTTTCTGAAATGTAACTATGGGAGTTGTGCTGATGGGTCAGTAACTAAATGAAAATTGAAGGGTTTACTCTATATTTGTGAAGAGTTTAAATTCAACTGTGGTTAGCAATGTTGGATACAAAAGTCCACATTCAAAAACAAGTAGAGCTATGATCTTTTTAATCTTCCCTCCTCCCCTTAAAATTCACCGTTGGTTATTGTTCTGTGTACTTGAGGGCTTCCACCCACTGTGTAAAACATAAGAACCCCAATACGCAGTAACCTAAGAAAATAATCTTTATTCAAACTTAAAATTGCATTCATTAAAGAGCCATCAGGAGCCAAACTACCTCACGGTACTCTCATTAAGCATTTAAAGCTGTATCACTGTAAATCTACATCACCCGATATAATTACCAACAATGTCTTCATCCCATTCAATCAGCACACACATCTGTTTAGCAGTGCTTACCAGCTACACAAGACTAGATATCAATATACATTTCAAGGTTTCATAAGTTCAGCCCATAGCACGTTAGAAGTATTTGGCACATTTTTTCCAAGACGAATAGGTAAGCAAGTAAGCTTCATATTTAAAAGGAAAGCAGTGTAACAGAAGTGTATCTCTCATTTTTGCATGATTAAACCTTCTTTACCTTCTTGCCAAACAAGCAAAATGCCGCATTGATTCTCTGTTCAGGTGAAGAGTTTGCTGACACTGAAGACAAAAGGTGCAAATGTACATATCCCATTCTTTTGCCTCTGCTAACAGTTGAGTAGCTGAACATTAACTGAGTTCCTGCTCAATGAATGCCTCCGTGGTTAGCTGGTTTGGTTCCATTTCAACAGTTTCGGCTGGTTTGTTTTTATCTGTGTTCTGGGTCAAGGGATGAACCATGGACATATGAACATTCAAATTGTGGGCCTTCTCAAACCGCTTCCCACATTGGTCACAAGCAAAGTCAAGTTCAGCTTCCGCCTTGTGCTTAGTCATATGGTATTTTAGGGATGCCCTCTGTCTACACTGGAAACCACAGATTTCACACCTACAGGCAGAAAAAAAAAACAGAAACTACATTAGGCTCCCAAAGAGACATGTGGCTGTTCTTTAGCTGTCACTGAGATTCATATAATGTCACCTAGTTATTCTAGAAACTGTTACTATCCTCTGTCCCCTCCTCTGAATTGTTTACAAGCTGCTCCTTGGTGACACCAGCTGGAAGCATGGAATCAGCTTTTTTAATCACATCCTCACACTGGGCCAAAGGGCGTCATAGCCAAGGAGTTACTTTTCAAGGGTAGTCACTGTTGCAATGTAGACAAATGGAGCAACCTATTTACGTGCAGCAAGGCCCAACAAACAGCAATGAGCTAAATAAACAGATAATTGTTTTAGTGGTGGCGGTTGAAGAGCAAATGTTGTCCAGGATGCTGGTTTGAATTTCCTTTATTTACCCCACATAGTGCCATGGGATCTTTTACATCCACTTAAGAAAACAGCCGGGCCCTCTGTTCAACGTCTCATCTGAAAGAAGGCACCTCTGACAAAGTCTGGTACTGCACAACTCGGATGTATTATTTGAACTGGAGCTTAATTTTGTTTCCCACATGATCTAGGTCACCAAGGCTGCCTGCTTTCAGCTACAAAACTTTGCCATCTTTAATCGTGCTCCATACCTCTTAACACCTCAAGGTTCAACTTCTCTAAAGCTCTCCTAGCCTCCTCCTTGCTTCCATCCTCCAGTCTTGTCCAATATTTTAGCCACTTGCCACCTTTGACTTTTGAGAATCCAGATTTGGCTAACAGCATGTCTGATTAGTAAATTTAAAAAATGAGTAATAGACACTGTCATTCAGCATATGATTTCAATACTCGTATTCTCATTGAGTATGCACATGTACTTCGATTTTTGGTGAGATGAAAAGCAGCGTGCTAGTGTTTTTTGATTGTTGAATGGCTTACTTCCTTGGTGACTGGTAGTAGATGTCAAGTTAGTGCATGTTGTTAAAATGGTGTCACTGTAGCCACCATTGTGGCTAGTCAGCAATTTCTATTGGACAACACTGCTCCATCAAATGCGACTCATTCAAAATGCCACAAACCACAACCTTATCTGCTCAAAGCCCTTCACTTCAATAGCCCCAGTGCCCTTCCTATTCGTTTCAAAATCCTAGTCCTTACCTTAAACTCTGCAGTCTCACCACATTGGTGACCTCCTTCAGTTATACAACCCTACTCACCCTTAGCTCCTCAAACGGGTTTCCTCTTTGCTCCTACCATTTGGTAGCCACTCTTTCAGCCACATGCTCGTCCTCTGGAACTCCTTTCCTAAGTCTTTCCACCTTATCTCCTCCCTTTCCCAATTGCCCTCTATAGTGTTCTATATATCTCAACAAATTGAGGTCAATATTATGTGACCCGGCCCAAATTAATTTCAGTAACAGAAAAATTGTGAATGGGGGAATTGCCTGCAATTTTCTGACCAGACATTTGTATGCATGATCCTACCAATGGAGCAGGGCCTTGGAATTGTTTCCCATGAATGGAAGTAGTTTTTGTTCTCCAGGCTCACAAGAATGGCCATTTGTGCAAAAACCAGCATTGTTGAAGGAAAATTCATGGGTGGGGAAAGAGGCAGGCAATGAAAATTAGTGTTTCTTGCTTAAAATATTCAAGTTTTTCCTCCTCTTATGTTTTCTGATGGCTCACAGCCACAATCCAATGCAGTCGGACGTGGATTACCTAACATTTCCTTGCTGCACCAGTTTACAAAATCTACCCCACCAAAACATCAGTGCAATATTAACATTTTAACCTCTACTCTAACAGTGTCATCTTGTTATTGTAAAGTTTAACATTCGGAATTTCACTGGTTACTTACTGTAGGGGTTTTGCTCCAGAATGGCGCATTTGGTGAACTGATAGGTGCTTCCTCTGTTTGAACGTTTGTCCACACTCATCACAAATATAGTTTCTTTCTTCTGCAAAGTAAAAACAATTTATAAATTTGAAGCCACAACAGAATGTAAATTGTTGTGACAAGCAGAGCTCTCGGGTGAAATACTTAATTTCACAAAAATTCAAAGGCAGATGTAAAATGTACAAATATTTTTACAAAGACATTATAATACTTCATCAATCGACTTTCCACAATAGCTGTACAAGTGGATGTATTTTATGCCTCAAGATCATGTATACTAACTTGCATTTATAAAAGACATCTTTAATGTAGTAAACATTCCAAGGCTCTTCAGAGAGTGAACAGACAATGCACAGTGGAGTAATAGGGGAGATGTCATACTTTAACTATACCTGTGGAATTGAACATAATTATCTTAACTTCACAGATGAAGAATGTGATTAAGGAGGCCATTTGGCCCATCTATATAATCCTGCCATAGAAACCTATAGTTTCCCCATTTCACCATCAACTGCCTCTTGACTTCAGAGTTGTTACCTCCACTACCCAACTCAGAAGATCCTTTCAGGTATTGATCTCACTGTGTGAAGAACATTTGCTAACATCAGTCCTGAACTTACCCTTTTACTAGTTTATACCTTGTCCTGTTATGTAATTTTCCAAGTTTATGTGTAGAAAGGAAAAATAAAATTACAGTGTAATTTGGGTAACTCTCCAACAAATGCATTTATATGAATCTTACATTTATGATGAAAATCGGAGTACTGCACAGAGCTTATAGGCAGCTGAGATGCAGTTTCAAGAGGCAGAAACAGTGGTGCTCAAAACCAGAAGAGGGGTTCTTCCAGCCCATTCAGGTCATTCTACTATCTCTACTGCAACCAATGCTGACTCAGGGATCAAGCCCGGGGCTCCCATTCAGGCAGCAATGCCATTTGGCACCACCCTGGAAGAGAGAGGAGCGCTATTCAGGATCTCGGGGCTTATCCGACACAGGAAGAGGAAAGCTGAACAAAATGTGACCACGTAGGTTTATTAGTGCTAATTGTATAACAAGCATATCCTCACAAGCTGTGCGCAAAAGTGGTGTAAAAACCTGGGTTCTAACTTGTCTATTAAGTGAGTTAGCTCACCCTGATCAATAAAGTTGCATGTATTTTTACTGGCTGTGTATTCTATTATATTTGGAGGGTGGGTCATGGATGAGGACTGTTGGATACTGTATTGAAGGTACATTTAGATGTGTGTGCGCACTAGGTCCGTGCAGCAGAGCAGGTCTCCAGTTGTCCTGGTTCAACCCTTGCCACAGGATAAAGACCTAGCTTTGTCAAGTCCGTGTGGTGGCTGATGTGCAACGGTCACCACACGTTAAAAAAATCCACACACAGGCATCTTCCACCCCCTGAATTGGAGTTCAGGACTAGAACATTGGATCCTTCACTGAAACATCTGTGAACTCTTGTGGAAGCAAGTCATCCTCGTTCGAGGAACCACCCATGATGATGATGACATTTATGATGGCAATGTGAAAACACAAAGATAGTTTCAAATCAGAGGTAAAACAACATATATGGCTGGAATTTCCACCGTAAGCATAAACCGTTATGTCTCTGGCATTTCCGACAATCTTCCTCCAAATTTACAGTGGAAGATCAAAAGAACCCCTGTGGAAAATCTACTCATAAGCTCCAACATATGGATAGCAACAATCTGATTTTAACTGCAATGCATCAGTAATCTACTGAACTGGGCATTAGACACAACCAGAGGCTCATCTAGCATTTAAATGAACCAGTTTTTTCACCTGTTTTCAGCCCAGTAATATATGCAGCAGCAAAGAAATTGTGGGAACACTTGTCTTGCTCAGAATATCCACCAGATCGCAAAACACAGTCACTAGTAACTAAATGAGATACAAGAGGAAATGTGGACACAATACAATCCAAAAGTTCATATAATGTTACCGTTGACAGGTCACTTACTTACCAGTGTGAATTAGTTTTACGTGGCGCTGCAGATAGCGATCAATCAGAAACACCTTGTTGCATCCTGGGTGGGGACAAGGTCGCTCACGCACCTCCTCATGATGTTCTTTTATATGTTTCTAAAAACAAAAAAAAAAATGGTTTACTTGTTAGAAATTACAGAATCATAGAATGGTTACAGCACAGGAGTCCATTCGGCTCATCGAGCCCGTGTCGGCTCTCAGCAAGAATACTTCAGCACTCCCCCGCCCTTTCTCTGTAGCTCTGCAAATTATTTTCCTTCAGGTACTTATCCAATTCCCTTTTGAAAACCACGATTGAGTCTGCCTCCATCAGCCTCTCAGGCAGTGCATTGCAGATCCTAACCACTCGCTGCATAAAAATGTTTTTCCTCATGTCGCCTTTGATTCTTTTGCCAATCTCCTTAAATCTGTGCCCTCTGGTTCTTGATCCTTCTGCCGATGGAAACAGTTTCTCTCTATCTACTCTGTCTAGACCCCTCATGATTTTGAATACCTCTATCAAATTTCCTTTCAACCTTCTCTGCTCCAAGGAGAACAACCCCAGCTTCTCCAGTCTATCCATGTAACTGAAGTCCTTCATCCCTGGAATCATTCTCGTAAATCTTTTCTGAACCCTCTCTAAGGCCTTCACATCCTTCCTAAAGTGTGGTGCCCAGAATTGGACACAATACTCCAGTTGAGGCCGAACCAGTATTTTATAGAGGTTCATTAGAACTTCCTTGCTTTTGTACTCTATGCCTCTATTTTTATGGAATCCAGGAACCCATAAGCTTTTTTAACCACTTTCTCATCCTGCCCTGCCACCTTCAACGATTTGTGCACATATACCCCCAGGTCTTTGTGTTCATGCACCCCCTTTAGGATTGTACTCTTTAGTTTATATTGCCTCTCCTCATTCTCTCTACCAAAACATATCACTTTGCACTTTTCGGCATTAAATTTCATCTGCCACGGGTTCACCCATTTCACCAGCCTGTCTATGGCGACTGAAGTCCAACACTCTCCTCCTCACTGTTCATTTTACTTTCAAGTTTTGTGTCATTTGCAAATTTTGAAATTGTGCCCTGTACTCCCAAGTCCAAGTCATTGATATTCACCGAGAAAAGAAGTGATCCTAGTACCGACCCAACACTGCTGCATACCTCACGCATATTATGTGGTACTTTATCAAACACCTTTTGGAAATCCATATACACCACGTCAACTGCATTGCCCTCATCAACCCTCGGTTACTTCATCAAAAAACTCGATCAAGTTGGTTAAACACGATTTGCCTTTAACAAATCCATGCTGGCCTTTCTTAATTAATCCACACTTGTCCAAGTGACTGTTAACTTTGCCCCTGATTATCATTTCTCAAAGCTTCCTCGCTACCAAGGTTAAACTAACTGGCCTAATAGTTGCTGGGTTTATCCTTGCACCATTTTCTGAACGGATGTAACATTTGCAAATCTCCAGTCCTCTGGCACCACCCCCGTAATCAAAGGAGGATTGGAAAATTATGGCTAGTACCTCCTCAACCTCTCAGCATCCTAGGATGCATCCCATCCAGTCCTGGTGACTTATCAACTTTAAGTACCTACAGCCTTTCTAATACCACCACTTTATCTCATCCAGTATCTCCACTACCTCCTCTTTCACAATGACCTTGGCAGCAGCATCTTCCTTGGTGAAGACAGATGGATTTAGTACCTCAGCCATGCCCTCTGCCTCCATGCATGGGTTTCCTTTTTGGTCCCTAATCGGTCCCACTCCTCCTATTACCTGTTTAATATTTATATGCCTATAGAAGACTTTTGAATTCCCTTTTATGTTAGCTGCCTATCTATTCTCATACTTTCTCTTTGCCCCTCTTATTTTCTTTTTCACTTACCCTCTGAACTTTCTACATTCAGCCTGATTCTCACATGTATTCTCAACATGACATGTCATACGCACTCTTTGTCTGCTTCATCTTGCTCTCTATCTCTCATCATCATCCAGGGAGCTCTGGTTTTTGTTGCCCTACTTTTCCCCCTCGTGGGAATGTACCTCGACCATCTCCTCTTTAAAGGCAGCCCATTGTTCGATTAAAGTTTTGCCTGCCATTCTTTGATTCTAATTTACTTGAGCCAGATCCATTCTCAACCCACTGAAATTGGCTTTCTTCCAATTAAGTATTTCTACTCTATAGATTGCTTCCCTGTCCTTTTCTCTAAATGTTCCCCTACAGACACTTGGTCCGCTTGACCCATTCCCCAGAACTAGATTCAGCAATACCTCCTTCCTCGTTGAGTTGGAAACTTACTGATCAAGAAAGTTCTCCTGTACACACTTTAGAAATTCTTCCCTCTCTCTGCCCTTTACACTATTACTATCCCAGTCTATATTAGAATAATTTAAGTTCCCCATTAATACTACTCTAGTTCTTGCACCTCTGTATTTTCCCTGCAAATTTGCTCCTCTATCTTTCCCACTAGTTGGTGGCCTATAGAATACACCTAGTAGTGTAATGGCATCTCTATTGTTTCTGAATTCTAACCAAATAGTCTATCCTAGACTCCTCCAGGACATCCTCTATCTCCAGCACTAACATTCTCCTCAACCGATACTGCCACACCATTTTCTATCTTTCCTTCCCTATCTTTCCTGAACATCTTGTATCCTGGAATATTTAAAACCATTTTTTTGAGCCAGGTCAGTTATCACAACATCATATTACTATGTGGCTATTTGTGCCTGCAGCTTACCAACCTTATTTGTCACGCTTCGTGCATTTACAACATGCACTGTAAACCTGTCTTAGACCTTCTTGTATTCTCTCTTTGTCTGACCCCACCTAATACCTTACTATGTCTTACTCTAGTACTATATTTCTCTCTCCATCCTTTGTGCACTTTGTTTCTCCTTTCTAATGCTACATCCTGGTGTTCATGCCCCTGCCTAACAACAGCACTAGCAAACCACACCCTGCGAGGACACTGATGTGCAACCCATCCAGCCTATACAAGCCCCAAAGTCCAAGGAACCTGAAGCCCTCCCTCCTGCACCATCTTTCCAGCCACGCATTCATTTGCTCTATCCCTCTATTTCTATACTCACTAGCTCGTGGCACAGAGAGTAATCCAGATATTACTACCTTTGAGATCCTACTTTTTAATCTCTTTCCCAGCTCCCTAAAATCTGCCTGCAGGACCTTATCCCTTTTTTCTACCTCTGTCGTTGGTACCAATATGAACTGGCTGTTCACCCTCCCCACCCCCCTCAGAATATTCTGCAGGGAGTCTTAATTAGGTTAATGTTTCATCCATAGGTTATAGGTTTGAAATATCGCCTTAACAGCAAATTCTCACTAAATTCAACCTAATGTTTTGCTACCATCTTTGAGCTAAATGCATTGTGAATGTGATCAAAGAGGACAGGCATATGTTATATATCATATGACATTAGTGTGGTGGTTACACATTTTTGCTTTAATTTTAATACCTTCACCATAAATCCTTTTGTAAGAATTTATCTTTTTTTAAAACCAGTTGTTAACAGTAACAATGTCACCAAAAATGATTAATTGGAATTCATCTGATTTCTGGTTCTGGGATTTTACTATCCAAACAATAGATGCCAGGTTTGCCTACATAAAAATGATTGCACTTCAAGCACTTTAAGATGTCGAGAGGCATGATAAAGTGTTATGTAAATGAGTCATTTTTCTGTTCACCCATGAAAGATGAGGTATTACAGACTAAGTACCATACAGGAGATAAAAAGAATTCTCCAGGCAAAAATATATTTTAGACCAAAAGACCTAAAAGCACTAAATTTTAAATTCATTAATAAAATGTTGCTGATTTTAGACTGAGGGACATAGAGACTTGGTAAATTTAATTATATATGCATTCTCTATTTTTGTTGCATTAAAAAAATAGCAAGAAAGTGGGGTTTATTCTAACAAAGCTATTTTCCACATAATGGGACAATGACATGGTGCCAGTAAAGCTGTGCAATAGGTTTCAGAGCATCAAGCAGCTATTATTTGCAACAAGTCATTAAGGGACCTTTCCTATATCTGATACAATTTCCTACACTGGCTCTCCATCTTCAGACACATTTGCATTGTTTCTGTAAGGTTGAGCGAATCTGTTGTACTAAACTTCAGCCTACATGCACGAAAAATCAGTTCTAGTTTAGTTTGTCATTCAAGTAGAAATATTAAAAAGAGACCATATTTATGCAAAGTCCATGCTGTAGCATTTGCATATGTAAAGGAAAAGCTTCCCATCACTTGCCATTTAACCAAGATTTGCACTGTGCAAATTCTGTCAAAGATTTATCAACAGAAAAGATCAGATTTCATCATAAAAGCCAAGAAGGCTAGACCAGCAACAGCCGATGTGCCACAATGTGCTTAATCATTCTTGCCCCCAGGCAATTCCAATGTAAAACAGTATGATCCTTTGAGCTCTGCTTCGAAGACTTTTTCCTCTCGTGGCCCAGAAGAACAATCTATATTTTGAAAGCACAACACTCATGAAATGTGGAGGAAAACAATGAACTGCAGTATGGTTTCTCAGTTTAGATTTTTTTCTTGTGATCCATCAGGCTCAATAGGAGCATACATGACTGATACAACAGTATAGTGAATTCTTTAAATTCAACTCTCTCAAGTACTTTCTACAGTAATATCAGTGCTCACACCCACTTAATTGCAGAATTATGTAAAGTAAGTTCCAACAATGCACTCACGATAGTTCTGAATCTGTTATTGAAGACTAACTGTGGTAGAGTTTCTACTAAAATCAGCAATGCGCCCAAAATCAGCCAAACCAGCGTAAAAGATCGAGGAATTTCAAGCGCAAATAGATCTTTTATGCTGGTTTTAAAAATATCGTGCAGGAAGCCGGCCCCTTACATAGAACAGGCCACGCCCCCGATCAAGTTAATGATCCGCCAATTGTGCCCGTTTGCAGCCTTTCGCAGAGTCTAGATTACGTACTCGGATCCTGTTGTGGGACTTGAAATCACAATCCTCTGACCGAGAGGCAAGTGTGCTATCCGGTGAGCCAAGCTGACACTCAAAAAGCTTAACATTTAAAAATCTGCACTTGACCAATTAGTCGTAAGCATTATTTTACCTTCAGTCCATCAGCTCCTCTGTAAACAGCACAGCAGCCCTTGTACTGACATCGGTACATGGTGGGAAAATCTTCCCTGAAAAACACCAAATGTAAACTACATAGTCACACAAATTACATATCCAATAACCATATTGAATAATATTCAGGTCTCTTGTATTCCAAATAATTACCAACACCGGTTGGGATTGATTTGGGGTCTTATCCTCATTTTTGTTAGTGTTTCAGAAATGTTCATTTCATGCTACATAATGAAAAATGTTTTGTTGTGAGGCATAATTATATTTAAATAATCCTGAAACAATTAGTTAGCCTTCCGTTTATATTGGCTGTCCCTTTTACTAACCAGAATTTAGCAAATATTTGAAGCCTCTTTCTTAATTTGTATTATTTTCTTCCTCAATCCATGATGCTGCTTTGTTAGTAACAGAAAGAAAAAAGGGGTTAAGCCCCCAAAACAGAAAACTAGATTAATAGTTTGAAGATAAATAAATATTTCTAGCATGCGGCTCAAAGAGCAACTTCAAAGCATCTTTCAGAATTAACTCTGCATTAAAGTTACCTTCACATTACTATAACAGACTAAAATAAACTAATAAATCCTTGAAGAAAATTAATAAAATGTTATTTAAAGTTATAAATTACTTGAAACATATCAACCACAGCACAACTGAATTACAAAAGTGCCTTCTAAGTTGTACCACAAGACTTGTGCTTTTGGTGCTTAAAAACTAGACATTCACATGGAACACGTGTCCAGCAGTGAAACAGAACATTGGTCAGCCCCCTTCACTCTCCTGCAGAATTACCATTAGTACCTTTCAGAGTTTGACTTTGGTTTCCGTCCACGTTTTTGCCCAGGTGGTTTCTTCACATCCTTAATATCACATTTCTTAGTTGGTACCTTACTGAAAAGAGAAAAAAAAATCTAATTCAACTACCCAATAGTTTCTTTAACTATTCCAAACAGCTTGACATTTTTTAAATTTAACAAAAAGCAGACTATATAAACTTTGTCATCTGTGTAACTTCTGCATATTTACACTGATTTTTATGTCTAATTACTTAGTCTTCAACTCTGAATCAGAAAGTTACATGGTGTCAGAATCACTGCACACAGATATAAAAGAATCAGACAGTGGTGTGATATCTTCAGCACAGGAGAAAATCAAGTCAATAACTGTTGACAAGGACTGACCATGATGTTGCACCTTCAATTTATACTCTGAAGGTAGCAAGGCTCTCTTAGTCACAAACATTCAGCTCCTTGTTTTGGTAATCATATTCAATTTATATTACCTGTGGCAAAGATTAATGGAAAATCTGTTACAGGAGTGGAAATTCTTAAAAAATCTTAGCCCTGATTGACATTTATTGTCAACTTCAGTTCCTTATAAAGACTAGTTATTGAATACAGTGCTTGTAGCTTCTGGAGAAAATCCATCTCCTGCTGCAATACAGTCCAAAGAATGCAGGAGACAGTCTTGTTGAGCCTACTGGCCTTTTACAATTTTAAAATATTCTTATGCTTTTTACACATCATGACATAAAAACCATAAGCTTCAATACAGTTACAAAGATGGGGTTTCACTTTAATATAAACTTAATCAAATTACAATGATGTAAGTTATAGGAAAATAAACCCAGAAACTGATATTGTACTTTTGTTGCACAACGTTTTTGCACTGACCGATATGGAATCATAAATGTAATTTTTGAAGGAACTATTTTCTTTAATTTAGGATTTTTCATGGTAGAATCACAAAGATTGTATTCTATTAACAATATGGTAAATAAAGCATTTATTATTTATGAACAGACTGTCACCATTTTTAATGTGAGCGGACTCCGTATGTTCCTGCCCTCCTGCAGCAAGGGCCCATTTTCTAGGCAATATGTGAAACAGTGATAAATACAGTAGGTTAATTATTGTATCAATTATTCAATCAGAGCCAGAACCTAATAAACTTGTAGAATGGGCATATAATTGACAAAAGAAATTCAACACAGAGGACACGAACAATATTCCGACAATGGATAGTCTAGGGGCTATAGGGGGGGATAGGAACTTAACACAATCACAAAGGAGATGGTACTCAGTAAGATAATGGGACTAAAGGCAGATAAATCCCCTGGACTCGATGGCTTGCATCCTAGGGTCTTAAGAGAAGTAGCGGCAGAGATTGTGGATGCATTGGTTGTAATTTACCAAAATTGCCTGGATTCTGGGGAGGTCCCTGCAGACTGGAAAACTGCAAATGTAACGCCCCTATTTAAAAAAGGAGGCAGACAAAAAGCAGGAAACTTTAGACCAGTTAGCCTAACATCTGTGATTGGGAAATTGTTGGAGTCCATTATTAAAGAAGCAGTAGCAGGACATTTGGAAAAGCATAATTCTGTCAGGGCAGAGTCAGCATGGATTTATGAAGGGGAAGTCATGTTTGACAAATTTTCTGGAGTCCTTTGAGGATGTAACAAACAGGGTGGATAAAGGGGAACCAGTGGATGTGGTGTATTTGTACATCCAGAAGGCATTTGACAAGGTGCCACATAAAAGGTTACTGCACAAGATAAAAGATCATGGGGTTGGGGGTAATATATTATCATTGATAGAGGATTGGCTAACTAACAGAGAATAGAGAGTCAGGATAAATGCTTCATTCTCTGGTTGGCAACTAGTAACTAGTGGGGTGCCGCAGGGATCAGTGCTGGGACCCCAACTATTTACAATCTATATTAACTACTTGGAAGAAGGGACCGAGTGTAACATAGCCAAGTTTGGTGACGATACAAAGATGGGAGGAAAAGCAATGTGTAAGGAGGACACAAAAAATCTGCAAAAGGACATAGACAGGCTAAGTGAGTGGGCAAAAATTTGGCAGATGGAATATAATGTTGGAAAGTGTGAGGTCATGCACTTTGGCAGAAAAAAAATCAAAGAGCAAGTTATTATTTAAATGGAGAAAGATTGCAAAGTGCCGCAGTACAGCAGGACCTGGGGGTACTTGTGCATGAAATAGAAAAAGATAGTATGCAGGTACAGCAAGTGATCAGGAAGGCCAATGGTATCTTGGCCTTTATTGCAGGGAAGTCTTGCTACAAGCTATATAAGATATTGTTGAGGCTACACCTGGAATACTGCGTGCAGTTTTGGTTTCCATATTTACGAAAAGATATACTTGCTTTGGAGGCAGTTCAGAGAAGGTTCACTGGGTTGATTCCGGGGATGAGGATAGGTTGAGTTATGAGGAAAAGTTGAGTAGGTTGGGCCTCTACTCATTGGAATTCAGAAGAATGAGAGGTGATCTTATCAAAACGTATAAGATTATGACGGGGCTTGACAAGGTGGATGCAGAGAGGATGTTTCCACTGATGGGGGAGACTAGAACTAGAGGACACGATCTTAGAATAAGGGGCCACCCATTTAAAACAGAGATGAGGAGGAATTTCTTCTCCCAGAGGATTGTAAAACTGTGGAATTCGCTGCCTCAGAGAGCTATGGAAGCTGGGACATTGAATAAATTTAAGACAGAAATAGACTGTTTCTTAAACAATAAGGGATAAATGGTTTTGGGGAGCAGACGGGGAAGTGGAGCTGAGTCCATGATCAGATCAGCCATGATCTTATTGAATGGCGGAGCAGGCTTGAGGGGCCATATGGCCTACTCCTGGGCCCAACATTGCCCAAGCACACTGATCTGAAGCGCGCCGACTTTGCGTGCCAGAAAAAAGGGGCCCCATCCTGGCCGCTCTTCGGAGTTCCCAGTGTCGTGGCGTGGTGTGCAGTCTATAGGAGCGGGCGGAGCAACAGGCCTACGCAGAAAGCACTGCCGGCACCTGCACGCCTGCTCCTGCCCTTCCAGCACGTCTTGTGGGCTGTGAGCAGGACCCAATGCTCGCAGCCCATAGCCCCGGCCAAAGGGACGCCCGATTCCGCCGCACCCTGTCCATGGCCGAGTGGCCTCCTGCACCGGCCGATCGGCTGGCTGAGTTCCCGGGCGAGGTAGGACTTCGATTCTATTTTTTATTTAGTGGCTGTGCTTGAGACTTTTCATAAGGGGCGGGGGGGGGAGCGGAGAGAGAGAGAGAAAGAGAGAGTGTATTGGGGGGGGGGGGGGGAAAAGAGAGAAGGGGAGAGAAGCATCTCTCTCTCTCTCTCTCTCTCTGGCTACTACCCCCTCCTCCATACACTCTTTCTCTCGTCTTCATCCCCCATACACTCGTTCTCTCATCCATCCCCCCCCCCATACACTCGTTCTCTCATTCCCCCCCCATACATTCATTCTCTCGATCTCCCTCCCCCCCCCCCCATACACTCGTTCTCTCGTCGCACCCCCCCCCATACACTCGTTCTCTCGTCCCCCCCCGCCCCATACACTAGTTCTCTCGTGTGTGTCCCCCATACACTCGTTCTCTCGTCCCCCCCCCCATATATTCATTCTCTCGTTTCCCCCCCCATACATTCGTTCTCTCGTTTCCCCCCCCATACACTCGTTCTCTCGTTCCCCCCCATACACTTGTTCTCTCGTCTCCCCCCCCATACACTCGTTCTCTCGTTCCCCCCCATACACTCGTTCTCTCGTTCCCCCCATACACTCGTTCTCTCGTTCCCCCCCATACACTTGTTCTCTCGTCTCCCCCCCCATACACTCGTTCTCTTGTTCCCCCCCATACATTCGTTTTCTCATTTCACCCCCCCCCATACATTTGTTCTCTCGTTCCCCCCTCCCCATACACTCGTTCTCTCATCTCTCTCCCCCCCCACCCCCCCACCAGCTATACACTTGTTCTCTCATGTCCGTTCCCCCCTGCCCATACACTCTTTTTCTCGTCCCTGTCCCCCCCCATACACTCTTTCTCTCTCCCCGTGACATCCAGCAGCTTGCATTTCTCCGATAGGATCCACTTCATTTTTATTAGTATTTTAATTGTTTGAGCTTTTCCTTGCAATGTTTGGTGCTGGGTTGTTGAGGTCCTCTCCAGTTCCCTTCCCTCCCCTATCCCTGCCCTAATGTCTGCCGAATGTGCGCTGCTTTTTCTTCACTGCCCGCAAGGTTTTTCAGAGCTGGCCGCATAGCCTGAATTAAGTCGATTTGGAGTAAGTTTTTGCTGGCCAAAGTGGCATAAATGGCCAAAACTGGCGCAAGTGTCTGGGAAGGCCCCCTTTTGAAAAATAAACTGACCTAAAAAAAAAATCATACCTAACTGACTTACTGTGGAGCAAACATTTGGGGGAAAATGGCATTTTTAAACTTACGCCAGAAAAAACAACTTACTCCAAAAAAATTGATGCAAATCATGGCCAAAGTTGGGCCCAGGAACTCCTGTTCCTTTTCTTATGTTCTTATAAATGTGAGGTATTACATTTTGATAGGAAGAATAGAGAGGTCACATTACTTGGAGATCACGAGTCTGGGTGGGGTAATGGGGCAAGGGGATTGCAAGAGTACAAATACACAAATCATTAAAAATAGCGACACAGGTTAACAAGACCATAAAAGAGGAAACCAGGCACTAGGGTTATTTCTACAGGGATAGAATTGAAAAGTAATGAAGTTATACTAAACGTACTGAACCTTGGTTAGACCACACTTGGGAGTACTGTGTACAATTCTGGTCACCATATTATAAGATTTACAAGGATGATACCAGAAATGTGAGGGTATACCTATGAGGAAAGAATGAACAGGCTGGGTCTCTTTTCATTTGAAAAAGGAAGGCTGAGGGGTGACTTAAGTGAGGTCTTTAAAATTATGAGAGGTTTTCATAGAGTGCTTCCAATTGCAGTAATGAGCAGAATTAAAGGCCATCAATATAAGATAGTCACCAAGAAATCCAAT